>NC_092155.1:18587501-18870001 GCF_045791955.1 Oncorhynchus clarkii lewisi
TAACAGTGTTGGGGGATGGGTAATGTAGTCTTGACTCTTGTTTAACAGTGTTGGGGGATGGGTAATGTAGTCTTGACTCTTGGTTAACAGTGTTGGGGGATGGGTAATGTAGTCTTGACTCTTGGTCAACAGTGTTGGGGAAGGGTAATGTAGTCTTGAGTCTTGGTTAACAGTGTTGGGGGACGGGTAATGTAGTCTTGATTCTTGGTTGACAGTGTTGGGGGATGGGTAATGTAGTCTTGAGTCTTGGTTGACAATGTTGGGGGAAGGGTCATGTAGTCTTGACTCTTGGTTGACAGTGTTGCGGGATGGGTAATGTAGTCTTGACTCTTGGTTAACAGTGTTGGGGGATGGGTAATGTAGTCTTGACTCTTGGTCAACAGTGTTGGGGAAGGGTAATGTAGTCTTGAGTCTTGGTTAACAGTGTTGGGGGATGGGTAATGTAGTCTTGACTCTTGGTTAACAGTGTTGGGGGATGGGTAATGTAGTCTTGACTCTTGTTTAACAGTGTTGGGGGATGGGTAATGTAGTCTTGACTCTTGGTCAACAGTGTTGGGGGATGGGTAATGTAGTCTTGACTCTTGGTCAACAGTGTTGGGGAAGGGTAATGTAGTCTTGAGTCTTGGTTAACAGTGTTGGGGGATGGGTAATGTAGTCTTGACTCTTGGTCAACAGTGTTGGGGGATGGGTAATGTAGTCTTGACTCTTGGTCAACAGTGTTGGGGGATGGGTAATGTAGTCTTGACTCTTGGTCAACAGTGTTGGGGGATGGGTAATGTAGTCTTGACTCTTGGTCAACAGTGTTGGGGGATGGGTAATGTAGTCTTGACTCTTGGTCAACAGTGTTGGGGGATGGGTAATGTAGTCTTGACTCTTGGTCAACAGTGTTGGGGGATGGGTGATGTAGTCTTGACTCTTGGTCAACAGTGTTGGGGGATGGGTAATGTAGTCTTGACTCTTGGTTAACAGTGTTGGGGGATGGGTAATGTAGTCTTGACTCTTGGTTAACAGTGTTGGGGGATGGGTAATGTAGTCTTGACTCTTGGTCAACAGTGTTGGGGAAGGGTAATGTAGTCTTGACTCTTGGTTGACAGTGTTGGAGAATGGGTAATGTAGTCTTGACTCTTGGTTGACAGTGTTGGGGAAGGGTAATGTAGTCTTGACTCTTGGTTGACAGTAGTGGGGGATGGGTAATGTAGTCTTGACTCTTGGTCAACAGTGTTGGGGGATGGGTAATGTAGTCTTGACTCTTGGTTGACAGTGTTGGGGGATGGGTAATGTAGTCTTGACTCTTGGTTGACAGTGTTGGGGGATGGGTAATGTAGTCTTGACTCTTGGTTGACAATGTTGGGGGATGGGTAATGTAGTCTTGACTCTTGGTTGACAGTGTTGGGGGATGGGTAATGTAGTCTTGACTCTTGGTTAACAGTGTTGGGGGATGGGTAATGTAGTCTTGACTCTTGGTTAACAGTGTTGGAGGATGGGTAATGTAGTCTTGACTCTTGGTCAACAGTGTTGGGGAAGGGTAATGTACTAATGCCAAAGTGCCAAATTAACAACAAAAAATATATATTCGTCTTTGTTACTTTAAAAAAAATATTTCTGAGTATTGTTTTTGTATATATTTTTATGTTTATTTCGTTTTAAATGTTATTATTATTTATTTGTGTTGTTCCAAATGTCTGAAAAAATTACAATTAGTGCAGAATGGTGCTTTTTGGGGGGGGGGGAATGCCCAGGGAGCCATACAAGCTAGAACCGCCACTGAGAGCAATGACAGGGAACCGCAGTCTGCTGTGTGTCCCGCCTCCCGGTACAATTTGTGTGCGCTGTGGTTGGCTGCAGTCGAATCTCTTTACACAGAGGAGGGTAAGAGCATGATGCTCATGAATTTGCTCATCCCATGTAATGTAAGTGGTAATGATGAGTTGAAATCCATGACTTAACATTAATTAGGCTTTCTGGCACATTCATTTACTTTATTTTATGTGTTTCACATAGTCAGCCACGCAGTTGTGGAGCATAGTTGGCTATTTACTGTGCATTGAATGACAACTTGTTTATAAAAGGTGTCGAACTGACTGAATAAAGTCAATCCCCTATATCCCTTTGCCATTCATAAATCATGCAGCCTGGTGATCCACTGAGTGCACAAAACATTAAGAAAACCTGCTCTTTCCATGACAGACTGACCAGGTGAATCCAGGTGAAAGCTATGATCCCTTATTGATGTCACTTGTTAAATCCACTTCAATCAGTGTCGATGAAAGGGAGTATACAGGTTAAATAAGGATTTTTAAGCTTTGAGACATTTGAGACATGGATTGTGTATGTGTCATTTAGAGGTTGAATGGACAAGACAAAAGATTTAATTGTCTTTGAACGGGGTATGGTAGTAAGTGCCAGGCACACCGGTTTGAGTCAAGAACTGCAATGCTGCTGGGTTTTTCACGCTCAACAGTTTCCGGTGTGCAGTGCTTCATTTGAGCCGGAACAGGATCCTTTACCGTTCCGTTGTGGACTGTCTCGTTCCGGAACCGGTACCTCTCTTGGCATTAAAAATAATTGTTATTTTTTACAAATAAATTCATTTGAGTGGCCTCTTCGTTAACCAATGTTTGAGACCAATGTGTGGCCATGGCTGTGTGGCCATCGCTCACAGAACTAGACGGAGATGAACTTTCTATGATCTCCCTCCCTCTCTCTGCTCTGATAGACATGAGCCTGCGACTCATCTCTCCAGCGTTGCACTTCATGTATTTCCTGACATATTCATAGCCGCGCCAAGGGCTCTGGAGGAGCTGCAGTACCCCTGATACATTGAAATACATTTGTCACAGTTATAGTGCAGTCTGTTCGGAAATAAATTAAATGATTCAGAATAGCCTGGTGTACTCTGGTGCTCTATGCCCTATTGCAGTGTGATTATATGTATGCAAGGCTTTGTTATCAAGGTGATTCCCCTGGTCACCCTCTTGTCGCTCTATACTTTTTGATCCGGCACCTCCCAGTTTACAAGTGAAGCACTGCCCGTGTGTATCAAGGTGTTCCTAATGTTTGCCATATTCAGTGTATGTCCATGGTATTGCATTGGGACACGTAAACCAAATGATGTCCTAGGTTTCCTTTCCGAGGATGTTGGGGCTTACCACAGACAGTGACAACAAAGTGAGTGACTCTTGTGACTCTTCAGTCATCGAATCGTTTCGGTGAGAGAGCCATTCTTTTGGCTCCCTAATTTGCATAGGCTTCTGGAAGGCTTTTTGGAGATAAATGATGAAAATATTTGATGAAGATGGTGAATCATCTCTGCAGGAACAAAACTCATTCTGGTCCAAATATGATAACTAGGGCCCTCACAGAACCCAGGCATTAAAACTGTATTCAACAATATAAAAACAGGTATTGACCTTAGTAGGAAATCAACTAAATGTATTCAAATGTATTCATTTTCCAAAGTTTATTATAAAACATTAACAGAATACATAATTGATTCATATTTCCTGCAACTTTCTGAAGGGGCAATGAGAATTCCC
Organism: Oncorhynchus clarkii lewisi; assembly: GCF_045791955.1. Classification (NCBI taxonomy): domain Eukaryota; kingdom Metazoa; phylum Chordata; class Actinopteri; order Salmoniformes; family Salmonidae; genus Oncorhynchus; species Oncorhynchus clarkii. The sequence continues at coordinate 18,591,038 of NC_092155.1, forward strand.
GTCTGTGTGTGTGTGGTGCGGGCGTTTACCACTTTTGAACTGTACATTCGGGTAGCAATGCTAGCTTCACCCTCATGTTGGTTCTAGCAAGCAGGCTAGATGGTATCAACAGCCAATCCAGTCGGGTCTGGAAACCATAGTGAGCTTCGTTTGGTCCCTAGCAACGCGATGTTGCAGGGTATGCGTCAAATGTTCATCTTACCCAAACTTTGGTCCAGCCCTGTTCATGCTCGCATCGCCCAACGGTCCCCCGCCCACATTGAAAATGAATGGGGCTCCGTTGTTTCATTGATGCCAATGTGCTAGATGGATTTCTGCCGTTTGTGTAGCCGTTAGCAATAATGCTAATGAAAACAGGCTTCCAGTAGATGGAAAGGCTTTCCCAAAAACATTCTCAATTAAATGTTAACTACAAGAAAGTAGCCTATGCTAACCTGAAAGTTTTCTCCCGATTTTTCCCAGGCGTCAAAAGTGGTCTCCTGATGTGGTTTAAGCATTGTTGTGGACAGCCATTGTTGCTGTTTTCCAGGGCCCTAAATAATGATAAAAAGTTAGATTTTGAGAGTGAAAACCTGAAAAAAAAATAGGTAAAACAGAAACGTGGAAAAACTAAACGGAGAAAACGGAATTTGAGAAAGAACAAAACGGAATAAGGCAAACATTTTTCCTGACTTCGTAGGGCCCTAACTAATGATAATAATGTCAAATCAGAACGCTATAATACTCAAGACTGACACAACCCTTTTATTTGGGTTATTCAACCTTATAATGTGGGCTATTTACTAAGTACGTTTTAATGAAATACATTATTTGAAGAACAAACATCATTCAATTCATTTCTTGCAGTAAAACTGTAAATAAGACTTTAAATCTCAAGGGAAGACAGGTTAAATGTTAAAAAAAGGTTTAATGTTCCCTTACTTATCATACAGGGCTGACACACCAATAGCGTTTGCTGGCTGAGAGTACTTAGCACCTCTGAACATCATTTGTAAACTGAGTCTGAGCCTTTACACTTTGGCCTATATGGATAGGGCTAAACTGAAATGTTTCTCACAGAAGAAACGTGAAACGCATTTACACAACCATGGTAGCAATTGAAAGGGAACACCTTTCAAAAGTGTGCACATTTCCTAAGCAATTTCAAAGCACTTTCATGACTCAAAGAAGAATATTCAGCTATAAGGTACTTTTATTTTTTCTCTCCTAGCTGTGCCGTTGAGGATTTAAAGCAAGCACACTTGTAGTTGTTCGTTTGGAACACAACCCTGCATCCCCACCATCACACACATACTGTTGTTGTTTGCGCAATCCAAAAACGGTCCATTATAAATCCAAAACTGGGTCAGGTGGACATGATTTGAACGCTATTGCCAACACAACTAGCTAATTTGTCAAACTACGATCTTACAGTGTTAAGCTTTCACAGGGCAATTCAGAGAAAGAGATTCATTGTAATTTTGGTGCGCATGGAAAAGAGTCAAGAGAGAAATCAGATGTGGGGGCAGCTGATGAATAATAACCAAACACAATAAACAAACACAGGCTCCTTCTATTCAGAACAACCCAGGGTATGACCACATGTCATCTTGTAACTGTACATCAAACATTGTGGTCATGGGCCTCCCGAGTGGCAGAGCGGTTTAAGGCACTGAATCGCAGAGCTAGCTGCGTTACAACAGATCCTGGTTTGATACCGGGCTGTGTCGCAGCTGGCCGCGACCGGAAGAACCACGAGGCGACTCACAACTGGCGGAGGGTTTGAGGAGGAGGGTTTGGCCGGGCCGGGATGTTCTTGTCCCATCGTGCTCTAGCGACTCCTGTGGCGGGCCGGGCGCAATGCACGCTGACATGGTCGCCAGGTGTACGGTGTTTCCTCCGACACATTGGTGCAGTTGGCGTCCGTGTTAAGCGTGCAATGTGTCAAGAAGCAGTGCGAAGGACGCACGGCTCTCGACCTTCGCCTCTCCCGAGTCCGTACGGGAGTTGCAGCAATGAGACAAGACAGTAACTACCAAATTGGGGAGAAAATGGGGTAAAAAATAAAAAATGATAAAATAAAACCACATAGTGATCATAAACGTTGACACTGTATATGATTTGGGGGGTGTATGTGTTGCTTGTATGACATCAAAGCGGTATTTATTATAATCCACAACATCTCATTGTTCAAAATACACCGAGTCATCTTAATTTACAGCATTTCCCTCACTCAGACAACAAACAATTGACTAAACTTGCTGTTGCGCACGGTGCTCAAGTTCAGAATGTCTGTCAGTTCTGTGAAGCGCAGAGCCGGCATAGCATAGCATGTTACTGTACAGCCACTACGCTTCAATTTATGCCCTTATCAGTGCCCAAATCTGCCATTTGTGTAAAGGGCTACCAATACACTGAATTCATTCATTTCCAGTATTTAAATTGCAAAGTAATGTCTTTCTACACAATAACACATCACATTTTTCCAATTTGGTAGGTAAACTTGATAAGGCATTACATAATCACTCACTCACTCACTCACTCACTCACTCACTCACTCACTCACTCACTCGGCACCCAGAGGCCATGTTTTGTCTACTGAGCCCAAACCCTTCATTAAACCTGAGCCTCTCGAAGACTCTGATCAGTAGGCTTTCGCTGTCGACTGACATCCACAGGGCCATGCTCCACATCACCGCCTATGACCACACCCTGTAACTACACCTTCCGGCCTGCAGCGCTCCACTGCCTCTAACCTGCCCGGGGGTTAATGTGTTCTCTCTCCCTGGGGGCCAGGGGCTGGGTATTGTGTTTGTGTGAGGGGAAGAAAGGGGGGGGGGGGGGGGGTTGACTGTGATGGATCTACTAAACAGGTATCTGGCTAATGTCTACTTCTGTCAGTTTGTGTTTCAAGTTAGGTTTTTAATGTCCCGTGCACAAGTACAGTGAAATGCCTTTCTTGCCAGCTCCAAACCCAACAATGCAGTAATCAATAACAATGTAATACTAGAAATAACAAGGTAGAACAACAGCACACGAGGTATAAAAAGAAGACCAGGATAAAGTAAGTAAGCATACCATGTACAGGGTCAGTTCTGTATGTGTTTGACTGTGTGTGTGTCTTTGGACAGACCCCGTTTTGTGAGATCATTACCAGACAACAAGGCTTCTACAATGTGTGTGTCGCTGGAAAACAGATTTCATACTTACAACACAGATTTATCAAGACTGTTTACTTTCAAGTAGCTAGTGATTTAGATGGAATGACAAAATATAAACAACTAAATATTTTGTATGCTTACAAATATCTTATTTTATGATATTACGATAACAATATCCAGAATAGAAACAGATTGTATTTGCAGACCATAACCACAGCGCATAGTAATAAGATAAAGCAGGGTCTATTGTTTCCTATACACCGTATCCATAGGGCCCTCTCCTCTCTCCATCTTCTCTCCTTCTTTAAACCTCCTCTCCTTCCTCCTCCTCTACTCCCTCTTTTCCCCTCTCTGGCCCCTTTCACACAAAGGCAGGGGGGAGGAGGGGGAGACGGCACAAAGCCCTGGAAGCTGTAAGCCTGCCCTGGGGGAATGGAAGGGGAGGGAGGGGGAACGGGGTATAGAGGAGGGGGTACGGGGGTAACATGAGATCAGAAAGCCAGAACAGGAGCCAGGGAAAAAGGGGGAAGGGAACAGAGAGAGTCAAGTTGGGAGGAGAGAGGGGGAAGAAGAGAACAACAGAGATTTTGGGGTAGATTTTTAAAGAAGGGAAAGACCAAAAAAAAAACTTTCCAGGATTTGGGGTTCTTGAGCTGAATTAAATGTCCATTAACATTCACTAAAATACTGACAGACAATGTTATAATTTATCTCTAAATCAAACAATCTGATCAAATCTAATTTTATTGGTCACATACACATGGTTAGCAGATGCAGCGAGATGCTTGTGCTTCTACTTCTGACAGTGCAGTAATATCTAACAAGTAATCTAACAATTCCCCAACAACTACCTAATACACACATCTAAGTAAAGAAATGGAGTAAGAATATAAATATATGGATGAGCAACGACAGAGTGGAATAGGCAAGATACAATAGATGGTATAAAATACAGTATAAACATGAGATGAGTAATGAAAGATATGTAAACATTATTAAAGTGGCATTTTTAAAGTGACTAGTGATCCATTTATTAAAATGGACAATGATTTCAAGTCTGTATGTAGGCAGCAGCCTCTCTGTGTTAGTGATGGCTGTTTAACAGTCTGATGGCCTTGAGATAGAAGCTGTTTTTCAGTCTCTCGGTCCCTGCTTTGATGCACCTGTACTGACCTCACCTTCTGGATGATAGCGGGGTGAACAGGCAGTGGCTCGGGTACAATGATTCCCTAGACTATTCAGTGTTTGTGTTCTTACATAGACTGAAATTGAGTGAACAGTGTAGAATATTTGCAACAGGAAATTATTTCTACATTGGCCGCTTGACCCAATTTTTACTAAATAACACAGCCACAAAGTAAAAACAGCTTTCCCATTTTGACAACAGATGTATCTCAGGCGGTAACAATCTATAGGTGAATATCACACCAAATCACAGTACTGATGGGTAAGAAATACTGTGAAATACTATTATTCCACTATTACTGCAGCTACATTATGGACATTTTTTGAAAAAACAATAAAAAAATTCTAAAACATCCTATGTGTGAATGTGTGTTGAGTAGGTAACACTATATATTCACTAGTACAGCATGTTTCTATGCGTGTGTATCAGGGTTTGCGTTGGCCAGTAATAGCTGGCTTTTGGATGTTAAAAAACGTAGAAACGACGATAAATCAAATTGGCACCAGCCAATTGTCGGAGAGAAAAAAAGACATTGTGAAATAGTGCTTTTTAGCCTATTCATTGATGGAAATACCAGTTGATGGACATACTGTACATTTGACCGGTCATGCTTATTGGTCTATAGGTTAATTTGCATAATGTAGCGTATTATTATGTAGCTTAGGCCTACTGGTTGTATGAATTTGGGATAGATCTTCCCACAACTGTCCCAGAGTCCATTTGGGCTATTTCCTTCTCGACAAGCAGACCAATATAAAAGGGAACCTTTTTTACTATGGAGGATAGTAGATTGACATAGGCTCATAGGCGACACATCCATAAGGGGAGGGGAAGCTAAACTTTCACTAAGTAAATTGATAGCCTAATTAGCCTACACTGTCTATACAGAACTAAGTAAAATAATTCATTAGCTTCCCTTTAAAAATAAATACATTGTGGATTGATTTAAATGGCATTGCCTACAGTCAGAATGAAAGGCAGCGTGCGCAAGTTGGGCAGCGCTCGCCGCAAATACCAAATAGATTATTGTTGAGTTGCAACTGTCAGTGAAAAGTAGAAAGACAAAGCCTGGCATATTGCAATATCTCTCAATTCTATCGCAGGAAAACATCGCTTGGAGAGCAAATGGCTATTGCTGTAAAGAGTAGATAATGAAAAGACTCTAAATCAGCCTTTTAGTTATCAAAATCCTCAAATGAATTGAGCGAACAACAGAAGGCCTATAGCCTACATTACTGGCACCAGCAGAGACCATCAGCCATATCCCCAGTAAACTTGCACCCTGCGCATATTCCCTTGTTGTCATTGCTGGGTCAGTGCCACTTAAAAGTTAGTTTTTGGACAGTCATTTCCTCCTCTATTTTAGATGGACGTCATATTCTATTTGTGTCTCCCTTTCTCATAGGCATATTATATGGACAACACTAATGTCTCCAGTCATTTAAAGTGTGGTAGAATTGCATGAAATGTGCTTTACCCGCGCCTATAGCCCAGTCCTCTACACTATACACGCTCAGCCATGCATTGAACAGTATTTTTTGTGAACAGTGATTTAAATATATTATTAGCATAAATTATGACTAGCCAGTCTACTGATCACATCACAAATAGTAAGCTATCTTACATAAGTCTGCAAATGCCATGATGCATGGAATGTTTTCTTATAAAGGTGCATTTTTATGGGGGAAATTTGTTTCCCCAAACTTGAAAGCTCACGCTCAGTCTATGCAATGGCTAGTGATTTTGCTGCTCGTTACTGCTCTTGTTGGCTGAGGGAAAAGTCAATGGGGACAGTTATTCTAGTATCTTCAAAGTGCGCGGTCAGGACACACATCCTTGCATCCTCGACATGCATATCCTGTTAAAATGAATTACCATCATCTAAATGTGATTTCTGCCAATCTGAACACATTGAGTTAGACTCTCTAATCAGGTTTCACACCCAATCAATATGGGCCTGGTAAATTTCTCAAATGTCCGGTAAATTAAATTAAAATGCTGCCGGTCAAATGTCCAGCGCCACATTTTCAGAACAGAAACCCTGGTGTAGCACCTTGAAGATCTCTATCCCTGAACACAAAACATTGTTCAGCAACACCCCGATCTCTTACCAAGACATGTAACTAACTAACTAATCAGCTTCTGCCTCTTTTCACCCCTCACTAGCCCCCTATAGAGTTGTAGTGTTGACACACCTGTGTCCTCCTCTCCTCTCTTGCCCCACCTCTCTCTACACACACACACACACACATCACCACACAGGAAGACACACACTTATCAGACACCATCTCGGATCTTACCAGGGGCCTCTCACAACATGGGAAAGGTATTTTACACAGGTGCACACACACACACACACACATACACACAAACAGCATGTTTAAACTGAAGTAACAGTTGGTGTAAAAATAGGTCTGAGTGTTTCAGAGCGAGGCACAGGGGTGCCAGGGAGGATGTCGCTAAAAGTTATGCCACTGTGCCAATCACCGAGCAGATATATGTATACTCCTCTCTCACTGTTTTTTCATTTTCTTTCTTTACTCTGTCTCTATTTACTCCCTCTCTCTCTTTACTGTCTCTCATTAATGTAGCTGATCCCATCACCCGCGGCGTGCCCATGTCTTCAGCAAGTGGGCACAGTGGATGAAGTCATCTCCTTCTCTGTTGCCCTCTCCTTCCTCTCCTCCCTCAGTGTGACGCTCTGTTCCCTCTCTCCATGAAGAGGCGTGCGATAGCTCTCTCTATCTGTCTCTCTCTGTCTGTATCCTCCAGTCTGGTTAAGGATTCATGGTCCTACATTATCCATAGTCATTCAAACAAAGAGCAAGAGGAAGGTTGGTAAAATAGGACAGAGAAAAAGTGACAGAGGAGAGAGAGTGAAGGTGACTCTATGCAGACGTCTGAGACAGACAGTCTCTGCAGTCTGTGATAGTTGTTGATGGACAGGGTTGTCATGGTGATTGATGCCAGCACTCAGCTCTCTGATGGTATATGGTCTGGATTTACCAGAAACAGGCCTGTAACATTCACACACACACACACACACACACACACACACACACACACACACACACACACACACACACACACACACACACACACACAGTAATAGAGAATCTACTGGTATCATTTAGTATTTCATCAAACTATTACAGCGCCAGGAAACAGTAACAAGGAAAAGGAAAGTGAGATATTCAACAACAATACAGCAAGACATCAATAACACTTTCTGTATCATCACTTCAACACTTCTCACTATGGACATGACTCTACCCCCAGGCAGGCAGGCAGTGGGCGCTGGATCAGACTCATGGCCAGTGGTAATGTAATAAAGCTGAGAGAGGCTGAATGACTGAGAGACCCAGGTGTGACTCTGTGGGGTCCTGGCGAGAGGGGGGACAGGGGTGGGTTTGTATATATATATGTGTGTGTGTGTGTGTGTGTGTGTGTGTGTGTGTGTGTATATATATATATATATATATATACAGTGCCTTGCGAAAGTATTCGGCCCCCTTGAACTTTGCGACCTTTTGCCACATTTCAGGCTTCAAACATAAATATATAAAACTGTATTTTTTTGTGAAGAATCAACAACAAGTGGGACACAATCATGAAGTGGAACGACATTTATTGGATATTTCAAACTTTTTTAACAAAAACTGAAAGATTGGGCGTGCAAAATTATTCAGCCCCTTTACTTTCAGTGCAGCAAACTCTCTCCAGAAGTTCAGTGAGGATCTCTGAATGATCCAATGTTGACCTAAATGACTAATGATGATAAATACAATCCACCTGTGTGTAATCAAGTCTCCGTATAAATGCACCTGCACTGTGATAGTCTCAGAGGTCCGTTAAAAGTGCAGAGAGCATCATGAAGAACAAGGAACACACCAGGCAGGTCCGAGATACTGTTGTGAAGAAGTTTAAAGCCGGATTTGGATACAAAAATATTTCCCAAGCTTTAAACATCCCAAAGAGCACTGTGCAAGCGATAATATTGAAATGGAAGGAGTATCAGACCACTGCAAATCTACCAAGACCTGGCCGTCCCTCTAAACTTTCAGCTCATACAAGGAGAAGACTGATCAGAGATGCAGCCAAGAGGCCCATGATCACTCTGGATGAACTGCAGAGATCTACAGCTGAGGTGGGAGACTCTGTCCATAGGACAACAATCAGTCGTATATTGCACAAATCTGGCCTTTATGGAAGAGTGGCAAGAAGAAAGCCATTTCTTAAAGATATCCATAAAAAGTGTTGTTTAAAGTTTGCCACAAGCCACCTGGGAGACACACCAAACATGTGGAAGAAGGTGCTCTGGTCAGATGAAACCAAAATTGAACTTTTTGGCAACAATGCAAAACATTATGTTTGGCGTAAAAGCAACACAGCTCATCACCCTGAACACACCATCCCCACTGTCAAACATGGTGGTGGCAGCATCATGGTTTGGGACTGCTTTTCTTCAGCAGGGACAGGGAAGATGGTTAAAATTGATGGGAAGATGGATGGAGCCAAATACAGGACCATTCTGGAAGAAAACCTGATGGAGTCTGCAAAAGACCTGAGACTGGGACGGAGATTTGTCTTCCAACAAGACAATGATCCAAAACATAAAGCAAAATCTACAATGGAATGGTTCAAAAATAAACATATCCAGGTGTTCCAGACCTGAATCCAATCGAGAATCTGTGGAAAGAACTGAAAACTGCTGTTCACAAATGCTCTCCATCCAACCTCACTGAGCTCGAGCTGTTTTGCAAGGAGGAATGGGAAAAAATGTCAGTCTCTCGATGTGCAAAACTGATAGAGACATACCCCAAGCGACTTACAGCTGTAATCGCAGAAAAAGGTGGCGCTACAAAGTATTAACTTAAGGGGGCTGAATAATTTTGCACACCCAATTTTTCAGTTTTTGATTTGTTAAAAAAGTTTGAAATATCCAATAAATGTCGTTCCACTTCATGATTGTGTCCCACTTGTTGTTGATTCTTCACAAAAAAATACAGTTTTATATCTTTATGTTTGAAGCCTGAAATGTGGCAAAAGGTCACAAAGTTCAAGGGGGCCGAATACTTTCGCAAGGCACTGTATATAGAGAGAGGGATAGAGAGAGAGAGAGAGAGAGAGGGATGGAGAGTGACCGAGAGAGAGAGGGAGGGGGGGGGGGGGGGGGGGGGGGGGCGAGAGAGAGAGAGAGAGAGAGACCGAGAGAGCGGGGGGGGGGGGGGGGCAACCGAGAGAGAGAGAGACTACACACAACTGGATTCCCTTTGAAGGCGTCAAGAGATATTTAAGACATTTACAAAATTGTTACAGTGGGAGCGAGCCAAAACCAGAACACACAAGACCGCCCAGTCACAGCAGAGAACAACAGCTGTGAACGAAGGAGGAGGCCAGAAAACACATTGTAGCTCTCTCTCTCTTTTCTCTTTCTTCCATCCATCATCCCTCTTAACATTTCCGGCCATTAAACCATCGAGCTGTGATCCTCTCAGTGACAGACAGACAGTGAAGGGAGAGAGCTAAGGACCTCACCACTGGAGCTGTGATACTCAGACAGTGAAGGGAGAGAGCTAAGGACCTCACCACTGCACTGGAGCTGTGAACCTCTCAGTGACAGACAGACAGTGAAGGGAGAGAGCTAAGGACCTCACCACTGGAGCTGTGATCCTCTCAGTGACAGACATACAGTGAAGGGAGAGAGCTAAGGACCTCACCACTGGAGCTGTGATCCTCTCAGTGACAGACAGACAGTGAAGGGAGAGAGCTAAGGACCTCACCACTGGAGCTGTGATCCTCTCAGTGACAGACAGACAGTGAAGGGAGAGAGCTAAGGACCTCACCACTGGAGCTGTGAACCTCTCAGTGACAGACAGACAGACAGTGAAGGGAGAGAGCTAAGGACCTCACCACTGGAGCTGTGATCCTCTCAGTGACAGACATACAGTGAAGGGAGAGAGCTAAGGACCTCACCACTGGAGCTGTGATCCTCTCAGTGACAGACAGACAGTGAAGGGAGAGAGCTAAGGACCTCACCACTGGAGCTGTGATCCTCTCAGTGACAGACAGACAGTGAAGGGAGAGAGCTAAGGACCTCACCACTGGAGCTGTGATCCTCTCAGTGACAGACAGACAGTGAAGGGAGAGAGCTAAGGACCTCACCACTGGAGCTGTGATCCTCTCAGTGACAGACAGACAGTGAAGGGAGAGAGCTAAGGACCTCACCACTGGAGCTGTGATCCTCTCAGTGACAGACAGACAGTGAAGGGAGAGAGCTAAGGACCTCACCACTGGAGCTGTGATCCTCTCAGTGACAGACAGACAGTGAAGGGAGAGAGCTAAGGACCTCACCACTGGAGCTGTGATCCTCTCAGTGACAGACAGACAGTGAAGGGAGAGAGCTAGGGACCTCACCACTGGAACTGTGATCCTCTCAGTGACAGACAGACAGTGAAGGGAGAGAGCTAGGGACCTCACCACTGGAACTGTGATCCTCTCAGTGACAGACAGACAGTGAAGGGAGAGAGCTAGGGACCTCACCACTGGAACTGTGATCCTCTCAGTGACAGACATACAGTGAAGGGAGAGAGCTAGGGACCTCACCACTGGAACTGTGATCCTCTCAGTGACAGACAGACAGTGAAGGGAGAGAGCTAGGGACCTCACCAATGGAACTGTGATCCTCTCAGTGACAGACATACAGTGAAGGGAGAGAGCTAGGGACCTCACCACTGGAGCTGTGCAATCAAACGCAAAACACAGAGACAGGCACATACAAACACAAAAACACAAACATACAGACAAACACACAGACATACACCGGCAAACACAAGCACAGATGCACAGCACCAGCATACTGTATGTATAAATGCATAGACATCCACACAGACACACATCCTTACCTGGACAACTGCACGCTCCCGCCGACCAGACTGCCGCCCTGCAGGAGGGCATCGAGAAAGCTTTCTGTCAATGCAATGAAGAACGCTCTCAAATCAAAGTGCTCCTTTATCAAATGTAAAAGCATGATATCACAAGGCAGGATTCCACACCAACCTTTCCCACACTCCATTTTGAATGGCTCCCCTCTGTTGCTGCAAAGCCCTGACCATGATGCCAACTGCAGGTTCACATCTCGAATGTCCGTTCAGGTGACACCAGGCTGGCAGCATACCGAGGCTGTGCCATGGTAGGTCTCCATGCTGTGAATACAGAAGCATGTTAATGGACTGACATTACGGCAGAAGAGCCTAGAGGCATTCAGTTGTTGTTATAGATTAACGTGCTCATCCTGAACATGTTACGACACCGTGCTTTGTCTGAGCGTGTGTCAGCCTCTAAGGGATTTCAAATTGTATTGCACTTTGACATTTGTTCCCCAACTAGACGTTTGCCTGCAATAGCTTGATCCATGTTTTCACACACATTTGTTGTTGTTGTTGCACGATACATGTAGTTAGTTATAAGCTGAGAACAATTCACTCCCGGAGGTACTCATTACTCAATGAGTAAAGTGTCAATCTATCCCCGAATGAAAAAAGATTGCAGTCAGACTGCAGTATAACACATGATGTGCAAAACAGAACACAGTATCATCTGGATGTGTGTGCAACTAAAGTTAAACGTTCACCTTCTGCTACCATTTCCGTCAAGCCGTCTACACATATAGTTTGGGGCATAGGGTCCAACGTATCCGACGTGTGCACAGCGCAGAATGCACAGCGCAGAATGCACAGCGCAGAACGCACTGCAACAGCCTCTGCAACGCAAGGCTGCAAGGCAAACGCAGCGTTCCGTTGGAAATGAATGCACTTCTTGTGTACCAAAATGCAATAGCTCTGTCGGTGTGATCGTGAACTGCATATGCATCCAAAATAACTGTTTTTTTTTACTGCAGTAATTTTGCAGTGTAACTGCAGTACACTGCAATCCTTCTGCAATTACTGCATCCAAAATACCACAGTCGACCGCAGTTGCTGCACATTTACTGCAGTTTCAAAACTTTTTAACTTCAAATCCAGTTTTCCCCAATTAAGGTCAAGCCTAACTTAGCCTTCCTTCACATAACCTTGTCAAGATAAAACTTAAAAAATGTGAACTCTGATTGTCAACTTCACTCCCGAAAAGATGGGGCTACATTTTAGTCCATCTTTGCTCCAGAGTGGTGCAGCGGTCTAAGGCACTGCATCTCAGTGCTAGAGGCGTCACCACAGACCCTGGTTCAATTCCAGGCTGTATCACAATCGGCCGTGATTGGGCGTCCCAAAGGGAGGAACACAATTGGCCCAGGCCGTCATTGTAAATAAGAATTTGTTCTTAACTGACTTGCCTCCTTAAATAAAGGTAGAATACAAATAAAACAATATATAGACCTGTGGCGTCCTCTAGTGGGGATAAAACAGTGGTTACCAAATTGGACCAGCAGAGAAAGCGAAAGGAGAAAAAAATTACATAAAAAAAATCATAGAGATAGATAGAGGACTCATCACGTATAATATACCTCTTGCAATTGAGGGCTTTCACCATTTTAAAGTAGTCAACTTGGTTGGGATTTCTATGCGCTGGGAGCATTGTTGCTTTATGCCCTCCCAGATAACGTAGATTTTCACTTATGAGTTTGGAGCAACCAGCCAATGAGGAAGAAGCAAATTGATTACTTTAAAATGGAGATAGCCTCAATGACGCTGGCTATGCTGTCACAGACATTATAATGGCACATATACAAAGATCAGTCCTCTATCTTTCTCTATGGAAAACAATTCAAACGCCTTTCCTGGAAATTCTACGGAACCGCCACAACTTCACCACATGACATATCAGAAAGAAAATGCGACACTCCTTCCCCGAACACTAGAAGGCCCAGATTTCATTCAATGGCCACGGGTACTTAACCATTGATTAATATAATAGCACAGACGCGACATTTTTGACCCTGACACTACTGATGAACATACAACTTAGTGCGACTTGAAGGTTTTTATTACGTTTTAGAAGAGAACCCTCAATCAAGCAGCACATCAAATGAAGGCATTCCCGTCACATCTCAACTCCTACTAGGTTCCCGTAAACCCATTCGACCTCATCAGGAGCAAACCCTTTCGATATGACTAATTGTGAAAAGATAAATACAGTGGGCAGAAGTAAAGCATGCAAATGCGTTTGCTACTTTCCCTATAGATGCGTCTGGCTGAAGGCTACCAATAGGAAACTTCTCATATACCTTGTTACATTGTAGCAGCGTGTGTAATAGAGGGTTGCAACAACGTAGCCTAATTACCTGTTTGTGCATGCAGATTTCTCATGGGAGGTGCCGTTGCAGCTCTCATTGTTAAAATACTGTAACATAAAAAAAACGGCTACGTAGCTTCTTTGCCCCAAATGTCGTTAGTTCAGCCACGCAGCCCTCCGAAAACGTTCACAAAATTAAGTAATAGGTGAATAATGTTCCAAAAATCCATAATGCATTTGAAAATATCGGGTTGGCGAAACTACACGCAGATACATAATGAAATCCTTGCTTGGGAGAGATTAGAGCGTTTAGAGAATCACCCAGTGGCCTGGCATTACGATCAGACTCTTCTTGTTACATATTCGAAAACCCGACCAGTAATTATATATCTTGCACAGTCATATCGTCCTCCAAAATGAGTGTACAGCCCTCTCAGAACTAAGAACTGAACATCCCTTTTCAAAATCGCCAATCCACATACGTCGTTGCTGCGTGCACTGCGCACAGGTTTGCCACAAGCATGTTCAATCCAAATACGCGTTCTTTATTTTTAGGAGGACACCAGGATCCCAGCGATGGCTATTAGGAAATTGCGCAGTTCTTAATCCATTGAAACGCAGCCCCCCCCCCCCCCCCCCTCTCTCCTCTGATGTAAATGCTCTTCTCTTCCTCCTCCCTCTTTCTTACCCTCTCTCTTTCATGCAGGTTCATTTTCGGGGAACCAGTCTTGGACATAAACTTCCCCGCTCAGTACTCACTGGCAAACTCACACTGTGTGACTTGCCGAAATTCCATTAGACCCTCATTTTTCCGTTGAGTATTTTCTCAGTCATCTCTTCTATAGTTTAAACTGGACACATTTAATGTAAGTCCATGAGAGCCACTCGAAGATATAAAATGATATTTTATATAGTGATGTTTTTACAATACTGTTTCCTTTGGATAATAGGCCATTTCACCACGGTGGACAACGACATTAGTTTACTATATACACTGTCAAGGGTTAGCGCATTGAATGTTTCCAATACATTTATCTAGGAATGTTAGTGGGTGTCGTTTTACAGCGTTTAATGGAATAAGCAGATGGGAAATGTTTGCCACAAACAGCGAATGCCTCCTAGAAATACCAGAGATGTGAAATGACTAGACTAGTTGAAGGTGCTTTTTTTTAATGTGTTTCCTATTGACCCTCCGTGATCCAAACACAAACCCTCTTCAGAAAGTGTAATGCATTATTTAGGCCTATACATTATTAGTGTTTCCATCACAATTGAAGATAATTTCCTTATCTTTCAACTAGCATATTGTTTCAACCTAAGGCAACGCTTTCCAACACAACACTGCCTCAGAAGAACTTAGAAGAAGCCTATTTGAATTTGAATGGCATGTTGCTATGAGCACCCCAACAACTAGTAATACACACACACACACACACACACACACCGCCATCACAACACACACCAGACCTGGGTCGGCCAACATAAAGAGACCCTCAACGGTCTGAGGAAGTCTACGTCTCTTTCAGGAGACATTTCCGCCTGAATACGGCCTTGAACTGAAGGGAGGCTCTCATTCCCTCAATCAACCTTCACTCCTTCACTCACTCCTTGCCTCCCTCACTCCTTCCCCTCCATCACAACTGTTTCTTCTGTTTCACTCTTTCTCCCCAGTCCCTCTCTTGTTTTTCCCCTCCTTTGAATAACTTTGGGTTGACGCCTTTACAGTGTGTGTGTGTGTGTGTGTGTGTTTGTTCATTTGTTTGCGCCTCCCTTCACTTTGGTAAAATGTGTATTAGCATACAAATGTCCTTTATCTTACCCTGATTAAGCACATTGTGTGTCACAGGAGGTTGGTGGCACCTTAATCGGGGAGGACGGGCTCGTGGTAATGGCTGGAGCAGAATAAGTGGATTCGTATCAAATACAGAATGTTTTTGATGCCATTCCATTCGCTCTGTTCCAGCCCTTATTATGAGCCATCCTCCCCTCAGCCGCCTCCACTGGTGTGTGTGTGTGTGCGTGCGTGCGTGTAGGAGTGGCTTTCCATCCTGCCATAAAATGTGACACTCAGACATTTGAGCTCTCTGCCAATCCTACAAACACACACAGATAAATGTCATTACACATGGAAGACACTATCACACTCAGACATTCACCACATCCAGATATTACTAAGGAATATAAAGGGAAGGCTCTACAGTGGATGAAAGTCTGTGTGTGTGTGTGTGTGTGTGTGTGTGTGTGTGTGTGTGTGTGTGTGTGTGTGTGTGTGTGTGTGTGTGTGTGTGTGTGTGTGTGTGTGTGTGTGTGTGTGTGTGTGTGTGTGTGTGTGTGTGTGTGTGTGTGGTTTACAGTACAGCAATTCCTCATAGAGTTAGTGGAAACATCATTATCAGCATCATCAGTATTATTATCCAGTTCTCCTACCCATTCCCCAGACTACCTCAAATCAGTATTATTATCCAGTTCTCCTACCCATTCCCCAGACTACCTCAAATCAGTATTATTATTATCCAGTTCTCCTACCCATTCCCCAAACTACCTCAAATCAGTATTATTATCCAGTTCTCCTACCCATTCCCCAAACTACCTCAAATCAGTATTATTATCCAGTTCTCCTACCCATTCCCCAAACTACCTCAAATCAGTATTATTATCCAGTTCTCCTACCCATTCCCCAGACTACCTCAAATCAGTATTATTATCCAGTTCTCCTACCCATTCCCCAAACTACCTCAAATCAGTATTATTATCCAGTTCTCCTACCCATTCCCCAGACTACCTCAAATCAGTATTATTATCCAGTTCTCCTACCCATTCCCCAAACTACCTCAAATCAGTATTATTATCCAGTTCTCCTACCCATTCCCCAGACTACCTCAAATCAGTATTATTATCCAGTTCTCCTACCCATTCCCCAAACTACCTCAAATCAGTATTATTATCCAGTTCTCCTACCCATTCCCCAAACTACCTCAAATCAGTATTATTATCCAGTTCTCCTACCCATTCCCCAAACTACCTCAAATCAGTATGTGTGATCTCTGACAGCAGCGGGGTCTGGGTTGCTGCGTGTCCTGCCCCTGTACCCTTCCTAACCACTGCTGAGTGAGTGTCAGTACTGTGTGTCTGTGCTATGCGCTAGTATAATTAGTGTTCGTGAAGTAAATATGGTTATTATTACGGTTCTAGTCTTCTGAGATGCAAACAAGTGTACAAAAAAAGCAGAAATACAATTATGCAACAAAAGGGAAGAAAATAATTAGAAAACAATTAGGAAAACAAATAATTGCAAGAATAAGTCATGAAATGTATGGTATGTTTGGTTGGTTTGAGAATGATGAGTCTCATGTCTACACAATATTATTTCCAACAAGCGGCTCCCATATTCTTTCACAGTTTTTGTATTTTTTTTCCCCCGCAGTTTTATTTGAAGGATATCTTTTCCATTAAACACGTTTCTTTCACTCTACAAGTCCACTCTTCCATCGTAGGAACATCTTTAACACACTTCTTTGCCGCAGACAAGTATATTTAATAGGTAGGCATTTTGAAACCAAGGATTACTCCAGGTATGGGTTCTTTGCCGCAGACAAGTATATTTAATAGGTAGGCATTTTGAAACCAAGGATTACTCCAGGTATGGGTTCTTTGCCGCAGACGAGTATATTTAATAGGTAGGCATTTTGAAACCAAGGATTACTCCAGGTATGGGTTCTTTGCAAGGGAACATTTAAATACATTGTTTACAAAGTCAAAAACATAATTCAAGAATATAATTATTATAGGACAAGACCTAGTGTATGTTTGTGTGTGTCTGAATAATTACGAGGAAGAGAGTGTTTATTTAGTACAGTGTGTTCAAGTTTAAAGTTGTATTATCCATATGTGAGGGATACTTGCAGGTTCCTTCTTCACAATGCAACAACAATAGGAAATAATAAAATATAAGCATATGAACATAAAATGGCCCAGTAGAATAGAGTAAACATTTTAGCATAAGTATAATACAGGAAGGCACAATTTATAGTCCAATATTTACACATATTTTGGGGAAGGGGGGATTGGGGGGCAAGTGTTTACATTGTGCACTATTTAGCAATCATAATACGAGTCTGGTTGCAGCAGTTGTGATGTGTGTGTAGAATGAATGTATATGTATATGTGTGTATGTTTGTGTGGGTGAGTGCATGGGTACTAAGGTGTGGAGAATCGGAGCAGGACAGTCCAGTTCAAGTGTTCAGCAATCTGATGGCTTGTGGGTAAATACAAACTGTCTATGTGTGACTGGGTGTGTGACTGGGTGTGTGTCTGCCTCTGTTGTGTTGTTGAGAGCTCTTCCAGCAGGGTAAAAGAGGTCACAGTGGACAGTGGAGTGATGTTGTGTTGATGCTGTTGTTATATTAGGAAGTGAATCATGAGAAGTTGAAATTGGAGAGAGGGGAGGAGAGTGTCAGTCCTACATATAAACATGGTCAGTCAAACCCCAAAGAGCCAACTGCAGTTATACATTATATTCTAATTATTACAATAATCTGCAGTCATTTCAACACATTTTTTGTTGTTGAAGGGATTAGAATATTTTCTAAATGATAAAACCCCGAGATAAAACGAAAACAACGTTCTACGGAGAATTCAAAAGGCACCTTGTGGAGTATGTTTGTGTTTTACCTAAGAAAGAGTATAGTGTTCATTAGTAAAGTGTGATTCAGAGATGTTAAAGGTTGTGTGTACTTTGTGTTTGTATGAGTGTGTGTGTGTGATCGCGTTGTGCTGGCATGCAGAGGACAGATGAAGCCAGTGATGTAATGTCTGTGTCCTGTCTATGTCTCATGTGTGTGTGTGTGTAGCCCCCTAGCTGTCCAGACTCATGAGCAGAACGGTTCCTCTCTTGATCCAGTGGTCAAAAGGCTCATCTCCAGACTTGAGGTCCACCCCCATCACAAAGGAGGGTCTGGTCTCAGAGCATTTCCTATTATTATGTACTTGTTATTTAGTATGATATGATACATTTGGTATGGTTACATGAGACAGATGGTTACTTAAGCCAAAAACGAAAGGTTGGGGGTGGTTGCAACTTTTCAACTACTTACTACTTTTTAGCATGTTAGCTAACCCTTCCCCTAACCCTAACCTTAACCTAAGTTCTAAACTTAATCCTAAACTATGTTAGCGAGCTAGCTAACATAGTTTACATATCATTCGAATTCGTAGACCAGGTTGCCACAGACATTACATCACTGTCACTTGGCAGATAGACAGACAGACAGACATACAGAGAGAGAGGGAAGGGAGAGAGAGAGAGAGAAAGAGAGAGAGAGAGAGAGAGAGAAAGAGGGGGAAGGGAGAGAGAGAAAGCGAGAGGGAGAGAGAGAAAAAAAGATTGCCTTACTCTTGACTATATGCGGTTTGAAGTTGATGATGTTGAGGATTGGGACAGACCAGCTGCACAAGCTCAGCCTCCACCAGACAAGTCTTATCCCAGCCAGCCCCCTCCAGATACAGCCCCTGGATAAACACCCCCTGTCCCGGGGAGGGGATGGAGGGAAGAGGGTTGAGAAGAGGAATGAAAATGAGTTACATAAAAGGTCCATTAGACTGGACTAGCGTCTTGAGTTTTCTGACCATGCGACCTGACCAGGAAGAATATACCCTAGCCTAGACACATTGCGGGGAATAGTTGTGGACGAAGGGACACTGATTTATAGTAAAATGTTGGTGTCTCACCTTGGGTGGAAAGATGAGGTTGTTCACTGTAGCAACGATGAACTCCAAGGATAGAGTGTCCACTGACACCTGTGTGTAACAGACATTTTAGTCAGATTTTCAGTTAGTCTCCCATTGACCTCAATGCATGACTAAGTGAACTTTTGACTTAAAGGAAGTTAAGACTTGCCCCACAGTATCTTACTGCCGGCCACACCAGACACTCAAGTCATTTGTATTATCCCAACAGTGGTACTGCATATCCTTGGAAAATTATCAATATGGGCATAATTGTAAAACAAACATGACCCATTCCTGAGTATGGAGCAGTGGTCTTTGAGTGTGTGAGGTGCAGAGTGGTGCTTGTAGTTGAGGTTAGTTTGTGAACAATTTGAAAGTTTGCTCAGTGGTTCGTTGGCGAGCATGTTGAGAGCAGAGTAAGTGCTGTGTGTGTGTGTACACGTTGTGCGGAAGCCAGTGAGGAGGGTAAAGCCAGAGAGCCAGAAGAGGTGGGTGGGCTGTCTCTGCCCACGATGCCAGCGGCTTCAGAGACTGGTAGGCCTGAGGAGGAGGGAGGAGACACAGTTCAGACAGACACAGACAGGCAGACAGAGACACACACATGCAACGCATTAGCAGAAGGGTAAGAAACCCATTTGGATAACTCATTGAGTTCAAGACAGAGAGGAAAGCACTGTCATGTGACAAGTGAGGTGGTAACCAGGAACAAGGAAGAAATTGTTAACAGTCTTTGCTCGTCTTTGCTAGGTAGGTGGGATATCTCTACATCTTTACCCTGAGATGAACAACTCCCACTGCTCCACCGTACACACTGTGGTAGCATAGCCACTGGATCTAACGTTCAAGACAATACAAGCCACAAGAGTACACCCATGAAGAGATTCTAAAGTACAGTTCACAAAAATATGTCAAAAGAGCTTCAAGTACCAAAATCCTCCAATAACTGTACAAGTAAGGTAATTTACCACATATGTTCATCATATCTGTATACTACTGTTAAAAGAGAGAAAATACTAAGGGAGATCATAAATGTTATCTAAAGTAGCAGGAAACAATTCCAAACACTTTTTTTAACAGCCTTGACAAAACTATTGATATGCAGACTATGCCATGAAACCTTAACCAAGATGGCCCCCGTGAGGTGGGAGAATGTAGTAGAGGTGAAGTAATAGACGCCATTCACAGGTGCAGTGAAGATGGAAGATACCTTTGAACCAAGCCTTTAAGACATCATACTGTGTTCATATTTTTTCCTGTCACGAACTCAGATACCTTCTGCGCCTCGACCAGCTGCTTCGGCCTGTTGTTTCCAAAGTTTTACTTTGTTTTTATTTGTATTTTGTGTCAACACCTGATACCAACTCACCAGCTAGATTGCAATGGAGCCCGCATCGCGTGGAATATTTAACGAATATTTCCAGCGCTGTAGAAGCTGTGTTTATTACACTATTGTCCGGGGCAATATTGACAATCCCGGAAATCCAAAGACAAAAAGCACAGGTCATTAGTCATGCAAAAGAAAGATGCTCACATTTTCTAGACCCCATAACAATACTCTGTCAACAGTGCTGAAGTTACAAGCTTAATTGATACGTGTGCGCATTCTCATGTCATGACACCGCCATCTGCTGTTTCCAGTTTGAGAGTAGGAAAGTTAGCCTGAAATCCAGACCTGTATTGTGTTCACATTCCACTCCTTGTATTCCATGTCATATGCCAAACACGACAAGGAATGGCAAAGATTGGAACGTTAGAACAAACAGACTGGTACCCAGGCTCAGTGTTGTAAATGACTTTAGTACTACTAAATAAGTTCTTGGAATCTGTACTTAACTATTCATATTTTTGACAACTTTTACTCCACTACGTTCCTTAAGATAATAATGTACTTTACTACATACAATTTCCCTGACACCCAAAAGTCCTTGACTTGTTCCATTTTGAATGCTTAACAGGACAGGAAAATGGTCTAATTCACACACTTATCAAGACGACATCCCTGGTCATCCCTACTGCTTCTGACCTGGTGGATACACTAAACACATGCTTCGTTTGTAAAGTATGTCTGAGTGTTGGAGTGTGCCCCTGGCTATCCGTAAATAAAAACTAAAAACTATTTCTGCCATCTGGTTTGCATAATATAAGTCATGTGAAATGATTTATACTTTTACTTTTGATACTTAAGTATATTTTAACAATTACATTTACTTTTGATACTTAACTATATCTAAAACCAAATACTTTTAGACTTTTACTCAAGTAGTATTTTTCTGGGTGACTTTCAATTTTACTTGAGTCATTTTTATGAAGTTATCTTTACTTTTACTCAAGTATGACAATTGGGTACTTTTCCCACCACTGCCCAGGCTATATGACACCCTTAGGTAAGACATTTCACGAGACGTAATGAGGTA
The DNA here is from genome assembly GCF_045791955.1 of Oncorhynchus clarkii lewisi. Taxonomy (NCBI): domain Eukaryota; kingdom Metazoa; phylum Chordata; class Actinopteri; order Salmoniformes; family Salmonidae; genus Oncorhynchus; species Oncorhynchus clarkii. The sequence continues at coordinate 18,612,736 of NC_092155.1, forward strand.
ACATTAAAAGAAAAACTGTGACCCATATGAGTGACCTTTAAACACTATTTTAACTTGAATTGTCTACTCATTAAAATAAATTCAACGTTGCATCAACAAGTCATCAAGAGTTTCTCAAGACTGGGGAAAAGTATGGAGGAGAAATGTGGCATTGTGCCATGTACTTCACATAGGAAAGATCAGGAAGCCACTGAAGGACCGGCCATGCACATAGTAACAGTCGACCGGCCATGTACATAGTAACAGTCGACCTAGGTGAAAATGAGGCGTTGCTTTTTAAACAAGTGGATTCAGGGATCACGTGTAGTTGGGCCGGGCTTAAGTTGTATGCCACTGTAGAGGTGAAAGGAACATCACACACTTTCCCTCTTTTGCTGGCACATTGTAGAACAGATGTCCACAGGCAGAAAGTGTACAATGTAATAATGTGCAGTGTAGCCCACAAATATTGCTTTTGTTGTGTTGAACTTGACAGTAACACATGTGGGTGAGTGAGTGAGGGGAGATTATATATTTTTTAAACTCAGTGAACGTTATTTTTGCACACATGTAGCCTTGTGCACTTGATCGATGTCTGCTGTAGTGGCCACTATAATAGAGCAAAAATAGAATGTCTGTTTGTTTCATTCTATTTCTACTTTAAGATGTGTTTTTATCAAGTGCAATATTTAGATGTGTGTGGTCACAAGCGTTCTATTATAAAGGCTGTCATGGCTAACTGAAATATTAGTGGATTGTTTTTTCTCAAGACTCGAGTGTCATTTGCAGTAAAGTCTAGGCAACAAATAACATTGGATTGCTTTCTTTACATGTTGTAGCTGTGAGTTAGGTTCACACCAACCACTTTATTTTACACACAGAGACGGATCATGTAGATCATATTCTTAGTTGTTTAATTAGTTAAAACCTGCATTTCCCCCTAGCAGGGATATTTTGCATGTTTCAGTACAACAAAAAAGTACCTCGTTTTTTGGGCCCTCACCAGTTTGCATCCCTGCAATTAATTGGGTTGAGGTCGGGTGATTGTGGATGCTACATCATCTGATGCAGCAATCGCCTTCTTGGTCAAATAGCCATTACACAGCCTGGAGGTGTTTTGAGTCATTGTCCTGTTGAAAAACAAATGATAGTCCCACTAAGCCCAAACCAGATGGGATGGTGTATCGCTGCAGAATGCCACTATAGACATCGATCAAGTGCACAAGGCTACATGTGTGCAAAAATAACGTTCGGTCTGAGCCGCCAAAGATTCCCACCATTAGGTCTGACAAATTGAAAACCCTAGTCATTGGCGACTCCATTACCCGCAGTATTAGACTTAAAAAGAATCACCCAGTGATCATACATTGTTTACCAGTGTAACGATGTATGCTGAGAGTCAGGAAGCAAGTTCAGGGAGTGAAAACATTCAATAAATACATGAAACAAACAGCGCATTGACATGGAACAGGAAGAATGACGACTGGGGAAGAAACCAAAGAGAGTGACATATATAGGGCAGGTAATCAAGGAGGTGATGGAGTCCAGGTGAGTGTCATTACTGTCACCAGCGCAAAATGCTGGTGACAGGTGTGCACCATAAGCGATCAGCCTGGAGACCTAGAGGCCGGAGAGCAAGCATACATGACACCCAGGGGGAAGGGCTACCTTCGTAAACGTCGGTCTGAAGATGGTGCTGGCTGAGGCTAAAACGTCGGTCTGAAGATGGTGCTGGCTGAGGCTAAAACGTCGGTCTGAAGATGGTGCTGGCTGAGGCTAAAACGTCGGTCTGAAGATGGTGCTGGCTGAGGCTAACATTGGCGAGTGTAGATGGTATAGGAATATTTTTTATCCACATTGTCACCAACAATGTGAAGATGAAACAGTCAGGGATTACCAAGCCCAACATAACTTCAGCGTGTTGGCTTCAAGTATTTATCTCTGGCCCCCTTCCAGTTAGGGGGAGTGATGAGTCTAGAGCACAACTTAATCACTGGTTGAAAACTGTTTTCTGCCCCTCCCAAAAGATAGAATTTGTAGATAAATGGCCCTCGTTCTGGGACGCCCACAAACAGGACCAAGCCTGGCCTGCTGAGAAGTGACAGACTCCATCCAACTGGAGGGGTGCTCTCATATCCTCTAGCTCCACAATGAGATAGGGTGCAGGCCAAGCACCAGGCTGTTAGCCAGCCTGCCAGCTTAGTGGAGTCTGCCACTAGCACAGTCAGTGTAGTCAGCCCAGCTTTCCCCATTGAGACTGTCTGTGTCTCAAACTAGGTCAGGCAAAACTAAACATGTCGGTGTCCGCCTTAGCAATCTCACTGGAATAAAGACCTCCTCCATTCCTGTCATTATTGAACGAGATCGTGATAATATCACACATGTCAAAATAGGACTACTTCATGTTAGATCCCTCACTTCTAAGGCAGTCATCGTAAATGAACTAATCACTGATCATAAACTTGATGTGATTGGCCTGACTGAAACATGGCTCAAGCCTGATAAGTTTAGTGTGTTCTCCCCTCCTGGTTACATTACATTTAATTAGGCAAGTCTGTTAGGAACAAATTGTGCGCTGCCGTATGTGACTCCCAATCACAGCCAGTTGTGATACTGCCTGGGATCGAACAAGGGTCTGTAGGGAGGCCTCTAGCACTGCGATGCAATGCCTTAGACCGCTGCGCCACTCGGGAGCCCGGCGATGGGGTGCTGGCCGAACACCTCCGGGTGCTCCGTAGCTGGAAGGTGGGTCCGTCCTGGGGGATGTTGTAGCAGGTGGGGAGAGAGGAGAGACTAGAGAGAGAACCATACCGTTAACACTACATAACAATAACCCCTAACCCTGTAAGAGGACTGGGGCCTGTCCTGGGGGATGTAGTAGGTGGGAGAGTCTACAGAGGAGAGAGGAGAAGACTGTAAACTAGGAAACACTTGTGTAGGTCTGGGTGTTGGAGAATTATTATTCCACTCTTGGAGGGTAGTGGCTGTAATAATACTTGTGGCCACTGGGTAGTGCTCACGGTCTATGGTCTTTCAGAACTTCAGGAGGTTGTACATGGAAGATGAGCTTCCCCTCTCGACCAGGTCTCCCTTGGGAAAATCTCATTTTATTTGTCACATGATTGTTAAACAACGAGTGTAGGCTAACAGTAAAATGCTTACTTACCGACCCTTCCCAACAATGCAGAGAGAAAAAAAGGAGAAATAATAGAAACAAATAGGAATAAATCCACAATGAGTAACGACTATATACACAGGGTACCAGTATCGAGTCGATATGCAGGAGGACGAGGTCATTTGGTACGTATGTACATAAAGGTTGGGATAAACTAGGAAACAGGATAGATAATAAACAGTAACATAAGTGATGAGTCAAAAGTTCCAGCCCAGCTTAAGGAACTTCCTCCTCTTCAGGAGGATGCTGTGGAAGAAACAGAAAGCAAAGAGCAGCTTCCTGTAGAGCACAGGGTGGGCACAGCCTATGAACTGTCACCATATTGGACTTCCCTCCCATAGGAGGGAGGGAGGGAGGGAGGGAGGGAGGGAGGGAGGGAGGGAGGGAGGGAGGGAGGGAGGGAGGGAGGGAGGGAGGGAGGGAGGGAGGGAGGGAGGGAGGGAGGGAGGGAGGGAGGGAGGGAGGGAGGGAAAGGCTCAAAAACCTAGGGTGACGGACCTAATGAATAACTTCAGGACCTAAGAATGACACATCTCAAAATGGACCACCACATTACACAGGTATCTTGCTGGCTCTCGCTGGTAGCCATCTTGTGCCAGTTTCCTCAGCTGTCATTGACGATGAACGTGTCAGCGTGGGAGTGAGACAGAGTGAAACAGAAAGCATGAGGGGGATCAAACGGTCTCCTCAGAGTGCCACTCACAGTCTCCATGTCACACACACACACACACACACACACACACACACACACACACACACACACACACACACACACACACACACACACACACACACACACACACACACACACACACACACACACACACACACACACACACACACACACAAAGGAGGTGACGCAGAAGGAGACGCGATCCTGATGCAGAGAGTGCACTATCAACATCCCCTGGAGCTCATTAAAAGCATTCTCCCACTCACCTGGAGACAGAGAGGGGGAGGGGTCAGGGAGGGAGAATGGGAGGAAGAGGGAAGGGAATGAGGAGAGTAGAGTAGAGTATGGAACATAGAGAGACAGAAAGAGATTAAGGAGGAAGATAAGAGGAATGGGGAGAGAAAAAGGAGTCGGAGATGTGGGAAGAAGTAGGGAGGGAGAAAGAGGGAGGGGGAGAGCGAAAGGAGTCGGAGAAGTGGGAAGGGGTGGGGAATGACAGGGAGTGGGGAGAGAAGAAGGAGTCGGAGAGGTGGGAAGAGGTGGGGAGAGAGAAAGACAGGGAGGGGGAGAGAAGAAGGAGTCGGAGAGGTGGAAAATGGTGGGAGAGAGAACGACAGGGAGGGGGAGAGAGAACGACAGGGAGGGAGGAGAGAAGAAGGAGTCGGAGAGGTGGGAATAGGTGGGGAGAGAGAAAGACAGGGAGGGGGAGAGAAGAAGGAGTCGGAGAGAATAGGTGGGGAGAGAGAAAGACAGGGAGGTGGGGGAGAGAAAGACAGGGAGGGAGAAGAAGAAGTAGTCGGAGAGGTGGGGAGAGGTGGGGAGAGAGAAAGACAGGGAGGGGGAGAGAAGAAGGAGTCGGAGAGGTGGGAATAGGTGGGGAGAGAGAAAGACAGGGAGGGGGGAGAGAAGAAGGAGTCGGAGAGGTGGGGAGAGAGAAAGACAGGGAGGGAGGAGAGAAGAAGGAGTCGGAGAGGTGGGAAGAGGTGGGGAGAGAGAAAGACAGGGAGGGGGGAGAGAAGAAGGAGTCGGAGAGGTGGGAAGAGGTGGGGAGAGAGAAAGACAGGGAGGGGGAGAGAAGAAGAAGTCGGAGAGGTGGGAATAGGTGGGGAGAGAGAAAGACAGGGAGGGGGAGAGAAGAAGGAGTCGGAGAGGTGGGGAGAGAGAAAGACAGGGAGGGAGGAGAGAAGAAGGTGGGAAGAGGTGGGGAGAGAGAAAGACGGAGAGGTGGGAAGAGGTGGGGAGAGAGAAAGACAGGGAGGGGGGAGAGAAGAAGGAGTCGGGGAGGTGGGGAGAGAGGAAGACAGGGAGGGGGGAGAGAAGAAGGAGTCGGGGAGGTGGGGAGAGAGAAAGACAGGGAGGGGGAGAGAAGAAGGAGTCGGAGAGGTGGGAAGAGGTGGGGAGAGAGAAAGACAGGGAGGGGGGGAGAGTCGGAGAGGTGGGAATAGGTAGTCGGGGAGGTGGGAAGAGGTGGGGAGAGAGAAAGACAGGGAGGGAGGAGAGAAGAAGGAGTCGGGGAGGTGGGAAAAGGTGGGGAGAGAGAAAGACAGGGAGGGGGGAGAGAAGAAGGATGGAAGGTGAAGACATCAGCGGGGGTGAAAGAGCGGGAAAGACAGAGAGTTGGTCAGATGTTTTCATCAAGATGAAATAACAGTAACACCAGTGAAACTAAACTTTCCAACCAAAACAACAATGAATCATAATGGCATAAATGGGTTTAAGATAAACAATAGATTTTAACAGCTGAGAGGGAAAATGAAGGCAGCCAATTCCAGCGGGTTATAATTTTAATATTGAGCTGAACTTTGTGTGATCTAATTAACGTAATGAAATAAAGGCAAGCAGTGGCAATGACAGAGGCAAACACTGCTACGTGCTAGGCATGACTAGTGCCTCAGCAAGAGAGAGAGAGTGTGTGGGTCTTTGCGTGTCAAAAAATATACAAATAGTACACTATTTGACACGTCAATTAAGCTTGTTGACCAATCAGGACCTGAATACGACTGAACAATTAATATGACTAATAATTTAACTTGTTCATAAAATAGTTTTAACGTAGTTATTACACATTGATTACACTATCACTAGTAGTGCCTATCCTCCCGCAAACTTTCAACCATACACACGCACAGTTTCAAGAGGTTGAAGTTTTGCATTGCAAATAAGGCAAAAGTAGCCCAAAAAAAAGGTCAATATAATAACAAGATGCAATCATTTGAGAAGAGTGAAGATCCATTTTCTTTTAACATATTTGGATTCTAAAATAGTTACAAATAGGCATCTATTTCCTATTTTATTTCCATCACTGCAGAATAAATTCCTCACCTTTTCTGACGGTGATGACTTCATACTAGCGAAGTAGCCTATAGGTCTAAGTCCCGTCTCTCAATTCATTCGACCAAATTTACAGCAGTAAATAGACAAACTATTTCAAGTATCTTGCTCTCTGTGATCCGATCCGGAGAGCATTAACACTGGAACAGATGGTTCACTGTACGTCTTTTGGTCTTTAGTAAACAATATTTCCTTCATTAACATCATGCACCCCACTATTGCATATTACCTTCCTCACCACCTTCTCTGGCCATGTTGGGTTCATATTCCTAAAGTGGGTTAAGGGTTAAGGTGAGGGGAAGCGGTAGCTAACATGCCAAGTAGCTCAAAAGTAGTAAGTAGTTGAAAAGTTGCTTTAGCTAAAATGCTAAAGTTGTCTGTGAGGTGGTTTGAACTCATAACCTTTGGGTTGCTAGACGTTTGCGTTATACACCCACCCATCCATCCAACCACGCTAAACATACGAAACATAACATATGATACTATATGGAGTATGTCGGATTTACGTACAGAATAATAGGAAATACTCTGGGACGTTGGGATGCTCTGCCAGCACGTTTCTGAAGGCGGCTTCACCTGGGAAAGTATTGATAACCGTATATGATTGCTTCTTTTTATTTTTAATGCAAATCACTCTGAATAAAATAAATGAAATAACCAGCTAAATGACTAGAACATGACATTAAAGGTCATGTGGAAATTGTAGCTAGGGCATTGACAGACAGTTAGGCAGTGGGAATGGGTCAGTATAGTAGTGCAGTATTACTATTAGTCTAGTAGGAACCTGAGGATCTTGTACACCACCTCTCAGTTTTCCTCTTGCCAGAGGCGATGTTGACTCTGGACGCTCCTTCTTCACCCAGATCCCTAGGAGCTGGGCCCCCAGGCCCTGACACACACACACACACACACACACACACACACACACACACACACACACACACACACACACACACACACACACACACACACACACACACACACACACATCATACAGTTAGAAACACAGAAACACCAGATACACAAGGTTAGAAACACACACATACACACAAAATACACACATGGATAGGGACAGGCGAAAACACACATGCAAATACACACGCAATACTGTATGTATGCACGCACGCGTTAGGAACTTGCATACACACCGTTATGAGCATCCACTCATGCACCACTTACATAGACACATTATTCCAGACATTAACACCTGTATGTACAGATGACATACACATACACACACACACACACGTACCGACCTGTGTCTTGACAGCACAGTTGACGATGGTGGTATTGGTGGAGATCTCTGGGGTATAGTGAGAGTGGACAGCTTGGTATTTGTTTTTTTATTAGGATCCTCATTAGCTGTTGCGAAAGCACCAGCTACTCTCCTGGGGTCCACACAAACCATGACACATGACATAATAAAGAACATTAATAGACAAGAGCAGCTCAAGGACATTGAAGTGACTTGTGACTTGTTGAGGATGGGGGTCAATGAAGGGTCTAGTTCCCCCTGGACGTTCTGCAGCAGAACCGGGAACCAAACTAAACATCATTCTCCAAGATACGAAGTAAGTCTAGCATCTGAAGGTCTATCACTTTCAGACCCTGAGAGAGGGGGAGAGAGATAAAGTGAGAGAGAGAGAGAAACATTGAGATATACAGTACCAGTCAAAAGTTTGGACACACCTACTCATTCAAGGGTTTTTATTTATTTTTACTATTTTCAAACATCATAGAATAATAGTGAAGACATGAAAACTATGAAATAACACATATGGAATCATGTAGTAACCAAAAAAGTGTGAAACAAATCAGAATATATTAAATATTTGAGATTCTTCAAAGTAGCCACCCGCCTTGATGACAGCTTTGCACACTCTTTGCATTCTCTCAACCAGCTTCACCTGGAATACTTTTCCAACAGTCTTAAAGTGACAAAACTATCGGTAGAGTTGAGATGGAGACGGTAACACATTGATCTTTAGATCTTTATTTGGTACATGAAAACGTAACGTAAAAACGTAAAAATCATATTTTATGTGCACTACGTCATCACACACTGATTTTCATCTGCAACAATTCTGTTTGGAAGAAACACACTGCTGGTGGGAAAATACGCCTATGTTCTTAATGCCGATTTTAGAATATTTGCATCAAAATGTGTCGACAATTAGATGGAATCGTAGCTGGTGAGCAAAAAGAGTTAGCCGAAGCAGGCCTAGACAGACAGACAGGAGTAGACATTGTTTACATTTGTCATTTTGCAGACGCTATTATCCAGAGGCACTTACAGGAGCAATTAGGGTGAAGTGTCTTGTTCAAGGGCACATAGACAGATTTTTCACTTAGGTATTCAAACGAGCAACCTTTCGGTAACTGGCCCAACGCTGTTAACCGCTAGGCTACCTGCCGCCTGTTTCACGACTGTTACCGCTGTTAAAGCCATTGCTCTTAAAGCCAATGCCCAATTGTCTCTAAATGTCAGCGTTTTGGCCGTATTGTAGGAGAGCATTGGAGTGGAGTTATGCGTATGAGACCAGGCTGAAAGCGGTTCGAGAGAGGACTGAAAGGTCAGAGAGGAATAGAAAGAACAGAGAACACAGGAGAGAGAGAGAGGTCCTGGACAGTGGACACAAGTGAAATTGGCCAGAGAAGAGGGGGGAGGGTAGGTAGAGGTCCTGGAGAGACATGGGTGAAAGGCATGGTGACCAATAGAGTGGTCCAGACTCTGAAACACTCTCTCCCCCTCCCTCCCTTCCCCACCACTCATTATCAACCCACAGACAGACAGACAGACAGACAGACAGACAGACAGGCAGGCAGGCAGACAGACAGACAGACAGACAGACAGACAGACAGACAGACAGACAGACAGACAGACAGACAGACAGACAGACAGACAGACAGACAGACAGACAGACAGACAGACAGACAGACAGAAAAGCCTCTTTGAAGACTTCACTAACAGAGAGGGGCAAACTGCTTCCCGAAGTGCCAGAAGGAACACATAAAACAAGTGTATGAAGAAAGGAGGAGAGAAACCGCAGAGCTGGGGAGAAAAATATGACTTCCTTCTTGTTCATCTGGGTCTCAGTGTGTGTGTGTGTGTGTGTCTCTGTGCTAAAATGATCTTATCTGATAAAGGAAGCCTACTGGTCTTGACTAAGAGCAGTCAAATGTAAAGAGATGTCTCAAACGAGAGGTAAATGCACTTTACTACACTTTAGTGTTAATGCTTTGTTGATGGCATTACTGTGGGGAATCTGGCGCCCATTTGGCTCCTTGAGGGGATATAGCTATTATAGATAGAGTACAATGGAGGTTGTTGGTACTGTAAGCGATGCATGTTTTCAGGGACCTTGTGACCTTTCACTATGGTAAACATGGTAAAGGTCAAGGGTGAGGAGAGCAAGAGAAAAAGCTTTGAGAATGAAAAGGAGCATACTTCACATTCATGTTATATTGAATATGTAGACAAACACACAAGCAGAGAGTGTGAAGTCAATATCATGAAAGTAGACAGAGAAATGTGAGAGTGAGGATAGAGACGATGTGTGTGTGTGTGTTACGTTATAGATGTACAAAGCAGGTCTCGTTCTCTCCATCTCCATGTTTTTTGATCCACTTCAGGGCTTGACCTTGTGGGTCCACCACCAAGGGCCATCTTGAAAAAACGAAGAATGGGAAACACCAGTCAGCAACACGACTAGTTACACTATCAAGCCACATCTTAGCCTTATTAGTAAGGTCTGTGAGACTGAGATAGTTGTGAGCTTTGTTTGATAGGTGTAAGATTTTGTCTTGTCTAGACTACTGAAGTACTATTATAGATCTGAAACTAAGCACTGAGAACAGACAGACGGAGAGAATTTAATAAAGATACTAGAGTCTCTATGGATTGCATATGTCGCAGGTGATGATGACTCTGTTTTCGGTGGAGAAGGCGTCGGAAGGCAGACCCTGGATGTCCCAGTCCCCCACGGCCTTGGGCTTGGACAGGAACACAGCGAAACTAAACACGGCACCTCCAACTCACGTACCTCACGCACCTGACGGAGGGGAATGTGAGAGAGAAAGAGAAAGAAAGGGAGGTGTGGCTAAATGTGTGTGTGAGAGTGAGAGGTGGTAACTAACAGGTAACAGTGAATAATATAGACACATACATACACTTTGGCATACTGTTGTGCTGTGAAAGAGTACAGCAAAATCCAGACAGTGACATTCTCACTAACCTATTTCATCCAGATACTAGACACCATCTCATCTCAGGAGTTGGAGAGGAAAGGCTCCATGTAGCACAAGATGGCTGCAGCCAGCGGACAGTCTCCTACCAGATACCATGTTCTTGTCCAAACCCTGAGACACACAGAGATGTGAACATCAGAAAGATGAAGACTTTAATGATGAAGCAGCTGTAACTAATGGTCGTTCTAATCACCAGACCAAAGGACTCTGTGAAAGTGGATTGTTCAGATACACTACTGTCGGAGCTCCATAAGAGGAGTCCTTACCGCCACAGTCTCCTCCCAGCAGACTCCAGCCAGTCCTGAGATCAGTTTCCCGGCCTGGTCCAGTTTGAGCTTCATGTCCTCTGACTTCCTCCTCAACTCCTCCATCTGCCAGCTTATCATCATACTGCCTCTTCAACAGGTTCAGCTATTCCCACACACACATTGTTGAATTGCTAACCTTGTGGGGACCAACGAATTGATTCCCATCCAAGATCCTATTTTCCATAACCCTAACACTAAACTTAACCCCAAACACCTAAACCTAAAACTATACTCAAGTGGACTGTGACAAAACACCTGAGCATTTAAAAAATACAGTAGACACAGATTTGCACGGAACTAGAGTCATCTAGACGGGATTTTTACTGTACTCGTGGGCACATAAAGCGCCTGAGTACCTATCAGAAACACAAACACGCGCACGTCCACTCATCCACACTCACTCAGACTCATTCACACTTCAGAGAAGCAGCATGGTAAGTATTTCCCACACAGACAGGTCTCTTCTCCCCTCCTCTCCAACCCCGTGCAGTACCTCTCTGAGTTTTCACATGGTGTGTGTGTATATGTGTGTGTGTGTTAAACAGTTAATCAAATGGCTAGCCAGACTATTTGCATTGACCTCCTGTTTCACACTGCTGCTACTCTCTGTTTATTATCTATGCATAGTCACTTCACCCCTACCTACATGTACAAATGACCTCTAACCTGTACCCCCGCATATTGACTCGATACCGGTACCCCTGTATATAGCCTTGTTATTGTTATTTTATTGTGTTACTTTTGGTCTTACTTCAGGTTAGTACATTTTTTGTTAGCAAATATTTTTTGACTTACTTTTTTAAAACAATTCTACATTGTTGGTTAAGGGCTGGGCTTGAAAGTAAAATGTAATGTTAAGGTCTACACGGGTTGTATTGTGTACCATAAGCAGCTGTTACTGTCGTGCCCTGACCAAATAGTTTGCTTTGTATGTTTCTATGTTTTGTTTGGTCAGGGTGTGATCTGAGTGGGCATTCTATGTTGTATGTCTAGTTTGTCTGTTTCTATGTTTGGCCTGATATGGTTCTCAATCAGAGGCAGGTGTTAGTCGTTGTCTCTGATTGGGAACCATATTTAGGTAGCCTGTTTTGTCATTGTAGTTTGTGGGTGATTGTCTATGTTAGTTGCTTGTGTCAACACAGTTCTTATGATAGCTTCACGGTCGTTATTCGTTTATTGTTTTGTACAGTTTACTTGGTGTTTTTCGTCATCTATTCAAATGATACATTCACACCACGCTGCGCTTTGGTCCGACGATCGTGACAGCTACTCTCTCTCTCTCTGTTCCTCTATCTTTCTTTCCCTCCATCCCTCCCTTAAACATTATTAAAACACAATATAACATTATTGAAACGTTATGCAAAATGAAAAGAAGCAGGAGGTTTTCCCGATCAAGTCATGTGGCCAGGAACGTACCTCTGGCTGTAAACATTACCGCAATCTTTTTGCAACATTATATACAGGACCAGTCAAAAGTTTTAGAATACCTACTCATTCCAGAGTTTTTCTTTATTTTTGCTATTTTATACATTGTAAAATAATAGTGAAGACAACAAAACTCAATAATAGTGAAGACAACAAAAAATAACACATATGGAATCATGTACTGTAGTAAATAAAAAAGTGTTAAACAAATCAAAATACATTTCATATTTCAGATTCTTCGAAGTAGCCACCCTTTTCCTTGATGATAGCTTTGCACACTCCTGGCATTCTCTCAACCAGCTTCATGAGTTAGTCACCTGGAATGCATTTCAATTAACAGGTGTGCCTTGTTACAAGTTCATTTGTGGAATGTATGAGCCAATCTGTTGTGTTGTGACAAGGTAGGGGTGGTATACAGAACATAGCCCTATTTGGTAAAATACCAAGTCCAATATAATGCCAAGAACAGCTCAAATAAGCAAAGAGAAACGACAGTCCATCATTTCTTTAAGACATGAAGGTCAGTCAATGCGGAAATGCAGTGGCAAAAACCATCAAGATTTATGATGAAACTGGCTCTCATGAGGACCGCCACAGGAAAGGAAGACCCAGAGTTACCTCTGCTGCAGAGGATACGTTCATTAGAGTTAACTGCACCTCAGATTGCAGCCCAAATAAATGCCTCACAGAGTTCAAGTAACAGACACATCTCAACATCAACTGTTCAGAGGAGAATCAGGAGAACTGCGTGAATCAGGAATTCATGGTCGAATTGTTGCAAAGTAACCACTACTGAAGAATGTTAATAGATATTTCAAAAAATGTAACGGTATATAGATTGATAAGATTATTTTTTTCCCCACAAATTTTAGAATAAGGCTGTAAAAAAACAACATGTGGGAAAAAGTCAAGGGATCTGAATACTTTCCCGAATGTGCTGTGTTCCTGTGGTACACCATCACACGCATCAGTTCCAAAGAATACTATACATTTCAATAAAAGTGAATCTGTTGTGTGGCGTTCTGAGTCTTCTTGTGCCTTAACCCTAATCTCTGGATTATTTTGACTATAGCAAATTAAATCAGATGAAACAGATTGTGCTATTTATCACAGATTACTTTGTGTCAAAGTTTAACAAGGATTCTCTCCTCCTCACCAGTGTCATGATTAAATATATGAGCAAGAGCCTCACATACAGTATATAGTTTGGTCATTGTGCTGCCACAGGATGAATTGTGAGCAAGGCCTCAATAAAGCTTTATGTACCAGAGCTGTGAGAAAAGTTCTGTATATTATTGAAACAATGTTGCGATTGTTGTGTGTGTGTGCTCAAACACACATGCATGTGGGGGTCTGGGAGAGGAAGTGTGTCCATCTGATGAATGGGTATGTGCCTGAACTCAATTTTATACACTAATTGTAGTCTCACCCATTAATTTCTAATGACCGGTCATTTATGACCAGGAACACCGCAGGTGTACAAAAGTGAGATAAAACACCCAAAATGTAATGAAAATCATCAAAATGTATTTTGTGTGTTCAGATGCCCTGTGTGGACAAAGTCATGGAACCTTATGACAATCAAATTAAATAAACTACATTTTTCAGAGAGAAAACATTTAAATCGGTCCAATTTGACCGGAACACAGGAGGATGGCTAATGGGTGTCGTGCATTACCCAGGTAGGTGTTACACACCAATGTGGTGGTGAATGACGTGCATGATGAAAAGCTCTTTGAGCTTTTGGAAAAACGCGACTTAAATCCATTAAACATAACGGCCGCCAAGACCCAATCTCCATTGTCTGACCCACTAGGTTTAGCTGGCTAATGGCTGTCATGCCATCACAGCCAGCCATGGTGTGACTGCGTTGAGTTGCTAAGGTTCTGTCCAACTCCCAGCCACTAATACTGGTCAGAGGTGGAGGAATGGAGGGAGGGAAGCCCTGAAGCCAACAGCCAAGGCATGGTGATTAGCTCTGGGTAATGGGCCCTGCCAGCCCAATTAGTGGTATTATGTGTGACCACTGATCTGTCCCACTAATGAGAGCCGAGACAGACTGGTGTTAGTATGTGTGTGTGTGTGTGCATGTGTGTCTGACCCAGACGTCTTGTCGTATCCACCCTGTCATTTCTAATCTCAGCGAACCTCAGGCTAAAATGCTGTCACCCTAAACACAGAAACTAATTTGCAAGACAAGATACGCACATCAGCCATTAATAACAAGCTCATTCATAAGGAGTGTCCAGGGCCCTGGTCAAATGTTGGCCACAAAATAGGGGATAGATTGCCATTCGAGACGTAACCATTGTGTGCAAATGTTGCTGCACTCAGAGAGAGAGCCACGCTTTATGAAAGGGAAACAGATAATGAGAGAACCTTGGCTATGCTTTGGTACATTGCCGTCCATTAGCACAGCTTGATGCCGCAGGAAAAGCTTTCATCTCTATCTCAAACCCTTATTGTTGAATGTGTTCCGTGCTTTGTAAATTTGACACTTCTGTTCTTGGTGAGATACAGCAGGTGCTGTACACCCTTTAGCTGAAATGTATCTGTAGGGCTCTCCCACAGGCCTCATACAAAGGACGATGTGTAGGTTGTTGTTCCTCACTCTACCAGGTCGTTAAACGTGGAGTCTGGCGTCTCGATGATGTTGTCTTCCCTGGGTGAGTCGGACAGGGCACTGGACGGGAAGGTCAGGGTCAGAGGTTAATACACAAACTAGGCTCCCAGACGTTGGAAAGCACTAGAAGACTTTTTACCTGTCATGTTTTGAGTTGACTTTTCCAGAAGACTTCGCTTTAGCACCCATGTAAAGTCATCCATGTAATCATTATTGTCTGTGTTGTTCCCTCTTTGAAAATAACAGATGCAAATGTTGCATTGTATTAAAACTCCCTTAAATAAATGTGTTTTTTTAGTAGTGGTGCCTCTTGGAGCTCTGTTTGAGGTTGGGCACCTCTCCAGAGCTGATGATGTTGTTGATGTCCCTCGGGAACGACAGGTTTACTATCTGGGTGTCGTTGAACAGAATCACTGTGGGTTTGTTGTCCACACCCGTCAGCCCCTACAACTCCTTCATGTCTGAGTGTCAGCCGTTGTCGCAAAGTGCTGGGAAGGAAAGACTGAAATACTGCCGATTTACTACAAACTCTTGGGACGTGACCAAGAGTCAGTACAAGATGAAAAGTCCAATCAGGAAGAATAGGATATTGGTTTACAGGGACGTCTCTAAACTCTGACGTCAGAAAAGCAGGAGATTCGAGAAAGATCAATCGAAATCAATCCCATCTCTGAAACTAGACGAGGAAAAGTAAAGTGATTCAAATAGAAACTAAACACAAAGCAACTGTGGAAAAATACGTCCAACTGACTGCGGAACATAAGGCTGTCGGTCTGACTCAATTCATATTAAACGCTCAGGGACCAAGCAGCGCCGAGCAGCACGCTGTAATTCAGTGCAATTATGTTATTAACAAATGCCTTGCTGTTGGCAAATCACCCAAATTCGACAAATGGGTTGCTCTTGCAAAACAGGTCCAAATATATCCTGTCTCACAACCTCTGTGTGAAGTGCAGTCACCTAGAAAATCTCTCACTCGATCTAAACCCCAGTGTGCTACAGAGCAGTGGTTCCCAACCAGGGGTACTAGGACTCCTGGTGGTACTTGGCCTATCCAAGTACTTGAGAAGACTCATGAGGCCATAGTCCTACTGGTAAAATGCACATGAGGGGGTACATCAGGGGTACTCCAGGTAGAGTAAAATTCATTTGGTGGTACAGTAACTAAAAAGGGTTGGGAACCACTGATATACAGTGTGCGAAGAGTAGTACGTATAAGTGCAGTAGGCCTGCCTGGGTTCAAGTACTAAAAGTGTTTGCTTTAGACTGGCTTTCTCTTGGTTCCAATGTGCCAGGCAAGCTCAATCAAGCACAGATAAAGTATTTAAAATGATTTCAAATATTATTTCAAGCCATGTCTGTCAGTAGGTCATATATAATGTTCTCGTAACTCCTGCTTGCAGTACTTCTTGGTGACCTCCACCTGTAAGACCAGGTACTCACAGATGGAGGCGGCCATCTTGGAAAGGCTCTGTGCCCCCGACCACCGAGGGAACACACATATGGTTTATTTGATCAGCAAAGCTAGACACCAACACCTACTTCTACCTGACTCATGGTAGGGAGTCCACCTACTCTGCCAAGAGTGAAAACTCACTTTGGTTATGACATTTCGATTCCTTATGCTATTAAATACATTTCACCAAGACAGATATGATTATTTATGATCTGAATTGTTCAGAGGGGTCTTTCTCTAACACATCATCAACATTATATCTAAAAAGTCAGATTTCACAATGCAATACATCCGATAATAAGCACCCAGCTCTGTTGACAGAGCGGGCCAGCTTTGTTGTTGAAACTTTTGAGGATTTTACCATTTGTGGTTCGAAGGTGTTCCACGTGTCGTAAAAAGCTAAATTACCATGACAGCTGAATTGAATGTAAAAGGCTTTGACAATAAAAAGCTTGGGGTACGCTCAATGCTCCACTGACGTTTTGTGAGAAATCTTCGAAAAAGAACAGGAACTTCACATTAATAATAAAATACTACATGTCATGTCTCAAAATCGATATCTATCTTACCTATATTGTTTTATGTCATCCGGATTCGAGAAGAAAGATGAGTTCAATGGTAAGCCTATCCGGTAGCCTTCATTCTCGCACAGCATCCAGCCTAGCTGACACCATGCTATTTTCCTGATTTATGACAATTCTTTCTCTGGCTTTCATTGATTTACTCGCCTTAATTTTGACCATCCTACAAGGTTAAAAACTCCAATAATGTTGAAACGCCTTATGATAGAGACATGGGGTGTGGACCATTGGTTTTCTTCTAGGATTATCTACAGAGTTAACTTATCGTTTTACACATTGGTCAAGAGATGTGTTTTTTATTGGACAGCCTACTCATTGGTAAGATACCAAAATGAAGCTATTCATTTCCATGGAAAGTAGGAGCCAAAGTAAGAGCAAGCAGCAGGGATGTGTGGTGACGGGATGCGTTGACTGTATTTTGCATGGCTGTGCTGTGGAATTTGCAGTCATACTGACTGTGCCATTTGTATTTGACAGTTTTGTGTGATATGCAGTATTCATTTGTACTATGCTGACTATCACCACTCCAGGGGTCAGATTGTAATCCTCCAGCTGAGACTCCATGAAACTCTTCAACGTCTTGAAGTCCAGAGGGTCTTCATACACACGAGGCTCCTTCAGGAAGTCCCCTGAGAGAGAAAGAGAGAGACACATACACATGAGGCTCCTTCAGGAAGTCCCCTGAGAGAGAAAGAGACACATACACATGAGGCTCCTTCAGGAAGTCCCCTGAGAGAGAAAGAGAGAGACACATGCACACACAGAGACGCACATATGCACACGCACAGTTAGATTGACATGCAAGACATCTGTAAACAACTCTCGGAGACAGAGGTGTTGTAATCAATCAATCAATTAACCAACCGGTCGACTACTAATTACAAACCACTCATCAATCAATACCTTAATCGATCCTTCAATCAGTCTGCTTGTCAATTTACACACACATCCATTTAGTCATCAGTCAGACTTAAAGAACTATCCATTCCATCCTCCCAGTCCCCTGTGTGTGTGTGTGTGTGTGTGTGTGTGTGTGTGTATGGTAGTGACTGTCCTTTACTGCTTATCACTTATGAACTATCATTTATTTACATTACTTTAATCAAATATTTGTTTTATTTGATAACTTTATTATTTCATTCCAAGTCATTATCTCATCTCTATAGAGCTGTAAAGGAGGACAAATGTCAGAGGATGTTTAGGTAAAGGAAGGAGAAAGAGGGACAAATGTTAAAGTAAAAAAGATAACCAGGTGCTTTCTGGTTTCAGACGTGGAGAGACAGAGGAGAGAGAGAGATACAGAGAGATAGAGAGAGATAGAGAGAGAAAGAGAGAGAGACAGAGAGGAGAGAGGATAATTAAGGAAGATAAAATGTCAGAGAGAGAACAGACTCATTATCAGGAAACATGGCTCTGTAGTGAAACTGACTGACCTGAAACACACAGAGAGAGAAAGGAGAAGGAGAGGAGGAAACAAGAGGAGAAGGAGATGAGGAGGACAGGGAGGAAAGAAGAGGACAAGAGGTGTAAAGCAGGGGATGGGAAGAAGAGAAACATAAGTGCTGAGGAGTGTAGGTGGGGAAGAGGAAGGAAGTTTAGTAGTAGAAAAGTGGTGGAGAAAAAGGTAGGGGAGGATAGCAGAGAAGGATAGAGAGCAGCATTGAGCAGAAGGCTGTTGGTAGAGTTGCTGCATGGGTCAAGGTCGTATAGAGCTGTGTGTGTGTGTCTGTATGTGTGATTCACAGTAGGGAAGGTCATGTTGATGAGGTAAAAGTGGCACTGCAGGCGACCTGAAAAGTGAGTCCTACCCCCACCAGGTGGCCCCATAGATGCCAGCAGGAACATGTGCTATACAACACACACACACTATATTCAGCACACACACATACAAGCACTCCATGCAGCATGCATCCACACACGTCCACACAAATAAACAGCAAGACTAATTCAACAAACTCACACAGCAACACACACAACTGCCCTAAAATTCTGAAATAGAAACGCAGAAGGAGAGGGAACTAAGGAACTTACGTGGCTAGGTAATGGATGATGCCTTGTTAATGATACCTGTAGAGTAGAGGTGTGTGTGTGCGTGTGCATGTGTGTGTGTGTGTGTGTGTGTGTGTGTGCACAGTGCATTCAGAAAGTATTCAGACCCCTTTACTTTTTCCACATTTTGTTAAGTTACAGCCTTATTCTAAAATTCATTCAATAGTTTTCCCCCCTCATCAATCGACACACAATTACCCCACAATGACAAAGCAAAAACAGGTTTTTAGATTTTATAAAACTTAAATACTGAAATATCACATTTACATAAGTATTCAGGCCACTCCTGCGTTGTCTTTCCTGTGTGCTTAGGGTCGTTGTCCCGTTGTCCGGTGAACCTTCGCCCCAGTCTGAGGTCTTGAGCAGGTTTTCATCAAGGATCTCTCTTTACTTTGCTCCGTTCATCTTTCCTTCGATCCTGACTAGTCTCCCAGTCCCTGCCGCTGAAAAACATCCCCACAGCATGAAACTTCCACCAACTTGCTTCACCGTAGGGAAGGTGCCAGGTTTCCTCCAGACGTGACGCTTGGCATTCAGGCCAAAGAGTTCAATCTTGGTTTTAATCAGACCAGAGAATCTTGTTTCTCATGGTCTGAGAGTCCTTTAGGTGCCTTTTGGCAAACTCCAAGCGGGCTGTCATGTGCCTTCTACTGAGGATTGGCTTTCGTCTGGCCAATCTACCATAAAGGCCTGATTGGTGGAGTGCTGCAGAGATGGCTGTCCTTCTGGAAGGTTCTCCCATCTCCACAGAGGAACTCTGGAGCTCTGTCAGAGTGACCATCGGGTTCTTGGTCACCTCCCTGACCAAGGCCCTTCTCCCCCGATTGCTCAGTTTGGCAGTGCGGTCAGCTCTAGGAAAACTCTTGGTGGTTCCAAACTTCTTCCATTTAAGAATGATGGAGGCCACTGTGTTCTTGAGGACCTCAATGCTATAGACATTTTTGGCACCCTTCCCCAGATCTGTGCCCCGACACAATCTTCTACGGACAATTCCTTCGACCTCATGACTTTGTTTTTGCTCTGACATGCATTGTCAACTGTGGGACCTTACATAGACACATGTGTGCCTTTCCAAATCATGTCCAATCAATTGAATTTACCACAGGTGGACTCCAATCAAGTTGTAGAAACATCTCAAGGATGATCAATGGAAACAGGATGTACCTGAGCTCTATTTTGAGTCTCATATCAAAGGGTCTGAATACTTACGTAAATAAGGTATTTCTGTTTTTTATTTTTAAGAAATTTGCTAACATTTCTAAAAACCTGTTTTCACTTTGTCATTATGGGGTATTGTGTGTAGATTGATGATGATTTTTTAAATTGGTTTCAGAATAAGTCTGTAACGTAACAAAACGTGGAAAAAGGAAACAGGTTTGAATACTTTCCGAATGCACTGTAAGTGAGAGAGAGAGAAAGAGAGAATGAGAGGGAGAAAGAATGAGAGGAAATGTAAACTTGCTTTGGAAATGTAAACATATGTTTCCCATGCCAATGATGCCCTTTGAATTGAATTGAATTGAATGAGAGGGAGAGCGAAAGCGGATCCGGTCAGGTGTGTGTGGATGTGTGTGTGTGAGAGAGAGATGGAGAGAGATGGAGAGAAAGAGATGAAGAAAGTGCAAGAGATGGAGAGGTAGTGACGGGAAGAGTGAGAGATGGAGAGGTAGTGACGGGAAGAGTGAGAGATGGAGAGGTAGTGACGGGAAGAGTGAGAGATGGAGAGGTAGTGACGGGAAGAGTGAGAGATGGAGAGGTAGTGACGGGAAGAGTGAGAGATGGAGAGGTAGTGACGGGAAGAGTGAGAGATGGAGAGGTAGTGACGGGAAGAGTGAGAGATGGAGAAGTAGTGACGGGAAGAGAGGTGTTAGCCAGAAAAAGAGAGGCATATGAAAAGAGGTGTACATTAGTGAATAAGGGACAGCAGAAGACTGAGTGGATCAGAGAGGGGTTGATGGAGTGAACGATAGATGGATCAACAGACAGAG
This sequence comes from Oncorhynchus clarkii lewisi, assembly GCF_045791955.1. Classification (NCBI taxonomy): domain Eukaryota; kingdom Metazoa; phylum Chordata; class Actinopteri; order Salmoniformes; family Salmonidae; genus Oncorhynchus; species Oncorhynchus clarkii. The sequence goes on from NC_092155.1 coordinate 18,633,572, forward strand.
AGAGAGTTGATGGCTACTCTCCAACTTTTTCTCTCCCTCCCTCTCTCTCTAACTCCCTCTCTCTCTCATAGTTATTCAGGTGATGTTAATGATGATGATGATGGTGGTGGTGATGAGGATGATGATGCTGTTATAAGTACTTCCATCACCCAGCCAGGTTCCTGTAATGTAATGACTGTTCAGGGGTGTGTGTGTGTGTGTGTTTGTGCGTGCGCGCCCGCGTTAGAGCTAGGTGGGTGGTGAGGCGAGAGGCCCGACGTACGTGACTCAGCTAATTGCGGCGCCTTGTGAGTGAGAGCCGTGTACTCTGAAATAGTAGGAACCTGAGCTGAGATGGAGGCTATTCAACCTGGTCTAACAAATACACACACACACCTGCACTCACCTTAATCATACTTTATTACCCCCTACTCCCGCTGTGGCGGCTGGTCCAAAGTATTTTTAGCTGTAGATTATGGCTTTCCAATATCTAAGCCTCACATGAATAGTCGAACGTGGAACCAAATGTACTTCTGTATGCCCATGTTGCCACACGTAATGAATACAAATATTACAATAATATATGCCATTTAACACATGCTTTTATCCAAAGTCACTTACAGTCACGCTTCCATCCATTTTCATACAGGTGGTCCCAGGAATCAAACCCACTATCCTGGTGTTGAAGTGCCATGCTCTACCAACTGAGCTAGAGGACCTGGGGCCATGCTTTACCAACTGAGCTACAGAGGACCTGGGGCCATGCTCTACCAACTGAGCTAGAGGACCTGGGGCCATGCTCTACCAACTGAGCTACAGAGGACCTGGGGCCATGCTCTACCAACTCAGCTAGAGGACCTGGGGCCATGCTTTACCAACTGAGCTACAGAGGACCTGGGGCCATGCTCTACCAACTGAGCTAGAGGACCTGGGGCCATGCTTTACCAACTGAGCTACAGAGGACCTGGGGCCATGCTCTACCAACTGAGCTAGAGGACCTGGGGCCATGCTCTACCAACTGAGCTAGAGGACCTGGGGCCATGCTCTACCAACTGAGCTACAAAGGACCTGGGGCCATGCTCTACCAACTGAGCTAGAGGACCTGGGGCCATGCTCTACCAACTGATCTACGGAGGACCTGGGGCCATGCTCTACCAACTGAGCTACAGAGGACCTGGGGCCATGCTCTACCAACTGAGCTACAGAGGACCTGGGGCCATGCTCTACCAACTGAGCTACAGAGGACCTGGGGCCATGCTCTACCAACTGAGCTACAGAGGACCTGGGGCCATGCTCTACCAACTGAGCTACGGAGGACCTGGGGCCATGCTCTACCAACTGAGCTACAGAGGACAACATACTCTGTAGAATAGTCTTCATCATGGACAGTGTTCTTGTTGACATTGAGTGTGTAACAGATAACGAGATCTGTGGTTGTGAGACTGTGGTCAAAGGGAGCTTAAATTACTAAATGGCTTGCAGGTTAGTGGGACCTTGCCAAGAGGTTGTTGTAAGGTTCCAGGTAGGTTGATGGGAAGTTGCTAGTAGGTTCCAGGTAGGTTAATTAGATGTTTTTGTAAGGTTACAGGACGGCTAATGGGAAGGTGCTTGTATCTTTCAGGTAGGTTATTTATAAGTTGTGGTAAGGTTCCAGGTAGGTTGATGGAAAGTTACTAGTAGGTTACATGTAGGTTATCTGTCCTGTCTCATCTGTGAGGACATGTTGACAGTGAGGACCGCCCTCTTGGAGGATTCCAGCCCCTGGACTTCCCACTGGACCTGTCATCAACACCCGGTACTGCCCCGTCACCAGCACCTGCAGCAGGAAGTTATAAGCAACCGTGTCCACCCAGGGAACCACAAGCTTATAAATTCAGAGCACTGGGGGAGGGAGGGAGAAAGGGAGGGAGGGATAGGAGGCAAAGACATGAATGGGGGAGAAAATTTGTATATGTGACAGCAGTAAATGAAGAACAGAAGAAAAATGGCATTTCCAATTGAAGATATCACTTTACTATACCACACAAAACCAGTCAGACCAGGACTCACACACACCCTCCTATTCCAGTGAGATAGTATAGAGTCGAGAGCCATGGCAGTGTGTGTGTGGTGGTGCAGTGAGTCAGTGTGTGCAAATCAGACTGCAGGCGCTTGGCACGGTCTCAGGCCACAGAGAGCTCTCAGGTACACAGGGCCAGACACACACACACACACACACACACACACACACACACACACACACACACACACACACACACACACACACACACACACACACACACACACACACAACTTGGTGGAGTAGCTCCAGCCCTTGGGCAGCTTGTCCTCAGAGGAGGCCCAGGTCATGTTATTAGTGTACACATAGTATTCATAGATGGTGTCCTGGAAGGGACAACTATAAGAGAGAAGGTCAGTGACACAGTTCAACATCTTTGCATAAATACAGGAATATATGGTCATATAACCCCATAAATACAGTAATAAATGGTCATATAACCCCATAAATACAGTAATAAATGGTCATATAACCCCATAAATGCAGTAATAAATGGTCATATAACCCCATAAATACAGTAATAAATGGTCATATAACCCCATAAATACAGTAATAAATGGTCATATAACCCCATAAATACAGTAATAAATGGTCATATAACCCCATAAATACAGTAATAATTGGTCATATAACCCCATAAATACAGTAATAAATGGTCATATAACCCCATAAATACAGTAATAATTGGTCATATAACCCCATAAATACAGTAATAATTGGTCATATAACCCCATAAATACAGTAATAAATGGTCATATAACCCCATAAATGCAGTAATAACTGGTCATATAACCCCATAAATACAGTAATATATGGTAATGTAATCCCATAAAGGAAGGAAATTAATAGTGTAATGGAGTGTACAAAAATACCTATTAGTTTTTAAGCTCTGTATTAATAGAGACTGTCTTTCAAATGTATTTGAGAGTTCTGTATTTGTGCATAAATACGGAATAACAATAACCCTATAACACTGTGTGTGTGTTTATACGTGTACTGCATATGCATATGCATGTGCGTGTGTGCGTGTGTGTGTGTGTGTGTGTGTGTGTGTGTGTGTGTGCGTGTGCCTGCACGCTCATGCATATGTGTCTCTCTGTACCCCACCTTGTTGATCTTCTTACGACCATCCTCATTGACTGAGGCACAGATGGACCAGATGACACTGAAGATGAAGCACAATTCAACCATACGACCGTAGTGGTCAGAGTCAGGTTCACCTGGAGGGAGAGCGAGAGAGAGGAAGAGCAGTGTAGACAGAGAGAGAGAGGGAGAGAAAATAAGTCATGCTACCATCATCAGAAAGAGTAAGCGTCACATGAAGAGGGAGAGAGGAATTGGCAGTATCAAATGTGTCAGTATCAAATGTTTAGTTAGTGTTGCCATACTGTCTCTATTGGTTGCCAAGTGGCAGCAGGGGAAGGAGACTCCACTGAGTTCAGTGATGGGCAGCAGCTCCTTACAGCTGCTCCTGTTGAACGCTACAGTCTTTTCTCAAACAACCTCTTCAGGTAGTCCACCTCAACCTATAGGGATGGGAAGGGGGATGGGGCGGGGGGGGGGGAGAGAACGAGAGAGGAGGGGAGACAGACAGGACCAGGAAGGGAGACAGAAAGGAGAGAAAGAGAGGGAGGAGGAAGAGAGACAGAAATGAGAGAAAGAGAGGGACGAAGAAGAGAGACAGAAAGGAGAGAAAGATAGGGAGGAGGAAGATAGACAGAAAGGAGAGAAAGAGAGGGAGGAGGAAGAGAGACAGAAAGGAGAGAAAGAGAGGGAGGAGGGAGAGAGACAGAAAGGAGAGAAAGAGAGGGAGGAAGAGAGACAGAAAGGAGAGAAAGAGAGGGAGGAGGAAGGGAGACAGAAAGGAGAGAGAGGGAGGAGGAAGAGAAACAGAAAGGAGAGAAAGAGAGGGAGGAGGGAGACAGAAAGGAGAGAAAGAGAGGGAGGAGGGAGAGAGACAGAAAGGAGAGAAAGAGAGGGAGGAGGAAGAGAGACAGAAAGGAGAGAAAGAGAGGGAGGAGGAAGAGAGACAGAAAGGAGAGAGAGGGAGGAGGAAGAGAGAAAGAAGGGAGAGAAAGAGAGGGAGGAGGAAGAGAGAGAGAGGGAGCAAAAGAGAGGGAGGAGGAAGACAGAGAGAAAGGAGAGAAAGAGAGGGAGGAGTAGGACAGAAAGAAGGGAAAGAGAGGGAGGAGGAAGACAGAGAGAAAGGAGAGAAAGAGAGGGAGGAGTAGGACAGAACGAAGGGAAAGAGAGGGAGGAGGAAGACAGAGAGAAAGGAGAGAAAGAGAGGGAGGAGTAGGACAGAAAGAAGGGAAAGAGAGGGAGGAGGAAGAGAAAGAGAAAGGAGAGAAAAGGGAAAAGTGAAAGGTTAATAATCAGAGCACACCTACAGTACGTTAACCTGTGATGTGATGCAGCCATCTTTCTGGGCTATCCCTAGCCCAGTTACCTTCTGTCGTTTGAAAAGGTTCTGAGGACGTCGATATATGCCTTCCTTGGCGCTCACAAAAAATACCCCCAAAAAACATGGCACAGTACTTGGCGCCAACTCATGAGGCTCAAAGCCAGAGCATGCTGCTTAGACTACTATGCCAGTTCCTAGTGCTCTAGCAAGCAGGGAGAGTACTTTGATGATGCTTGATGGAAACAGTGCATTGTTTTTAATTATTATGTTTTAAGCCTTCCCCCATCCATTGCTCTAACCTTAACCCCTCAGAATGAATACCTAAACTTAACCATTTGACACACACAAACAGGCACACACACACTGCTGTCCCAGTAGAACACACACCCATAAGCATGTACACACATGTACCATACACACAAACACAAAGGGGAAGGTGTTTGTTAATTTACCCCGTGTGTGTGTGTGTGTGTGTGTGTGTGTGTGTGTGTGTGTGTGTGTGTGTGTGTGTGTGTGTGTGTGTATATCTTCTTTCATCCCACCATTATTTCATCGGTCCACTACTATTTTATGAATCCACCATTATTTCATCCGTCCACTACTATTTTATGAATCCACCATTATTTCATCCGTCCACCGCTATTTGATCAGTCAACCATTATTTCATCCGTCCACCGCTATTTGATCAGTCAACCATTATTTGATCAGTCCACCATTATTTCATCAGTCTACCACTATTTGATCAGTCCACCATTATTTCATCAGTCTACCACTATTTGATCAGTCAACCATTATTTAATCAGTCCACCATTATTTCACCAGTTCACCATTGTTTAATCAGTCAACCATTATTTCATCAGTCCACCAGTCCACCACTATTTCATCAGTCCACCATTATTTAATTATTTTAACAGTCCACCATGTGATTCTGACTGGAATCTCTCTCTGTGCTTTTATTGTCTAATTTGCCAGACGCACCCCCCTGCGGTACGGTATCAGTGTGCATCTTTTCTTTTCACCATTTTGTCACTGGTAGGGTGGTTGTTTTGAAAGGATTAAATATCACACTGTGTAATTCCTGTGTTTGTTGCCTGTTTGCCAAACCCAGTTCTCCCCCCCCTGTAGGGCCAGCCCACACTCACTCTGTCCTGCTGTGAACACTGAACGGGGTCTAACTGATACCGACCCTGTCTGCGCAACTCCTTCTTCTCCGTTATCTCTCTCCTCCTCTCTTTCGCTCACTCTCTCTTTCTCTCTCTGCACACAGGTGCAAATCTTGCAAGTCTTCACTCTGAGTGGATGTTGAGGTGTGTCACTCTCTCTCCGTGAGTCACACGATCACACAGTCATACACGTACTCACATAGACTGAACAGATCTCTTCTTCACTTCTGACCTCAAGTGGAAGCTGTCCTTGTTCCTCCATTCTCCACTTCCACAGATGTCTCTGGTTTGTTCTTTTCCCTCCCATTTCCCATTATACAGTGCCTTGCGAAAGTATTCGGCCCCCTTGAACTTTGTGACCTTTTGCCACATTTCAGGCTTCAAACATAAAGATATAAAACTGTATTTTTTTGTGAAGAATCAACAATAAGTGGGACACAATCATGAAGTGGAACGACATTTATTGGATATTTCAAACTTTTTTAACCTATCAAAAACTGAAAAATTGGGCGTGCAAAATTATTCAGCCCCCTTAAGTTAATACTTTGTAGCGCCACCTTTTGCTGCGATTACAGCTGTAAGTCGCTTGGGGTATGTCTCTATCAGTTTTGCACATCGAGAGACTGAAATGTTTTCCTATTCCTCCTTGCAAAACAGCTCGAGCTCAGTGAGGTTGGATGGAGAGCATTTGTGAACAGCAGTTTTCACTTCTTTCCACAGATTCTCGATTGGATTCAGGTCTGGACTTTGACTTGGCCATTCTAACACCTGGATATGTTTATTTTTGAACCATTCCATTGTAGATTTTGCTTTATGTTTTGGATCATTGTCTTGTTGGAAGACAAATCTCCGTCCCAGTCTCAGGTCTTTTGCAGACTCCATCAGGTTTTCTTCCAGAATTGTCCTGTATTTCGCTCCATCCATCTTCCCATCAATTTGAACCATCTTCCCTGTCCCTGCTGAAGAAAAGCAGGCCCAAACCATGATGCTGCCACCACCATGTTTGACAGTGGGGATGGTGTGTTCAGCTGTGTTGCTTTTACGCCAAACATAACGTTTTGCATTGTTGCCAAAATGTTCAGTTTTGGTTTCATCTGACCAGAGCACCTTCTTCCACATGTTTGGTGTGTCTCCCAGGTGGCTTTTGGCAAACTTTAAACGACACTTTTTATGGATATCTTTAAGAAATGGCTTTCTTCTTGCCACTCTTCCATAAAGGCCAGATTTGTGCAATATACGACTGATTGTTGTCCTATGGACAGAGTCTCCCACCTCAGCTGTAGATCTCTGCAGTTCATCCAGAGTGATGATGGGCCTCTTGGCTGCATCTCTGATCAGTCTTCTCCTTGTATGAGCTGAAAGTTTAGAGGGACGGCCAGGTCTTGGTAGATTTGCAGTGGTCTGATACTCCTTCCATTTCAATATTATCGCTTGCACAGTGCTCCTTGGGATGTTTAAAGCTTGGGAAATCTTTTTGTATCCAAATCCGGCTTTAAACTTCTTAACAACAGTATCTCGGACCTGCCTGGTGTGTTCCTTGTTCTTCATGATGCTCTCTGCGCTTTTAACGGACCTCTGAGACTATCACAGTGCAGGTGCATTTATACGGAGACTTGATTACACACAGGTGGATTGTATTTGTCATCATTAGTCATTTAGGTCAACATTGGATCATTCAGAGATCATCACTGAACTTCTGGAGAGAGTTTGCTGCACTGAAAGTAAAGGGGCTGAATAATTTTGCACCCCAATTTTTCAGTTTTTGATTTGTTAAAAAAGTTTGAAATATCCAATAAATGTCGTTCCACTTCATGATTGTGTCCCACTTGTTGTTGATTCTTCACAAAAAAATACAGTTTTATTTCTTTATGTTTGAAGCCTGAAATGTGGCAAAAGGTCGCAAAGTTCAAGGGGGCCGAATACTTTCGCAAGGCACTGTATGCACACGTTGTCCATTCCAGTGTCACTCTGCTACCACTCAGTGTCTTTCCTAACCCTCACCATCTCTCTGGGTGCCCTTCCATGTGGCAGTGTGCCATACATTATCTCTGCTGAGTGTGGTGTGCCAAGCCAAAACCCTGGGTGCCAGGCTGGGGGGTTCAGTGCCTACCCCCTCCTGTATCTCCACTAAGCAGCATACACACTGTGGAGCAGAGGGGGAGGGAGTGGGAGAAAGAGAGTGGATGGATGTGAATGAGAGAGAGAGCGAAAGAGAGAGAAAGAGAGAGAGAGCACGAGAGAGAGCGAGAGAGAGAGAGAAAGAGAGCACAAGAGAGAGAGCGAGCAAGAGAGAGAGAGAGAGAGAGAGAGAGAAAGAGTGAGAGGCAGAAAGAGTGAGAGAGAGAGAAAGAGCGAGAGAGAGAGAGAGAGAGAGAGAGAGAGAGAGAGAGAGAGAGAGAGAGAGAGAGAGAGAGAGGGAAAGAGAGTGAGAGGCAGAAAGAGCGAGAGAGAGAGAAAGAGCGAGAGAGAGAGAGAGCAAGAGAGAGAGAGAGAGGGAGAGAGAGAAAGAGCGAGAGGCAGAAAGAGCGAGATAGAGAGAAAGAGCGAGAGAGAGAAAGCGCGAGAGATAGAGAGAAAGAGCGAGAGAGAGAAAGCGCGAGAGATAGAGAGAGAGAGGGAGAGAGAGAAAGAGTGAGAGGCAGAAAGAGCGAGAGAGAGAGAAAGAGCGAGAAATAGAGCGAGAGAGCGAGAGAGAAAGAGAGAGAGAAAGAGAGAGAGAGAAAGAGGCAACAGATGAAGCAGCAGCTTCTGTGAGCTGCCTCTGCCGCTGGCTCCTGCTGGTGCTAGAGGACTGGAGGAAAGAGTGATGAGAGAAGGAGGAGGAGGAGAGCGACAGAAAGGAGGAAAGGCGCTGTGAATAGAAGGAAGAAAGGATAACAGCTGATGATGTGGTGGGATAAAGAGAGCGAGGGATGAGGTTTAAAGATGTAGGATAGGAGGAATTTTAATGTCCCAAGGGGGAAATTGTAGACACACAGTACTGCTGTATACAAAATATACACTCTACATTATACACTCAACATAATACATACATTACAAATGACCCTTATCATCATGTTATTCTCATACAGTCACATACATAATACTATGCACAATCCCTTATTCTATCAGTGGCATACTAATACAGCTCAGCTTTACTTATTGCTGTTCAGGAATTTGACAGACATGGGAATGAGGAGTGCTTAGAACTGTTCAGCTTAAATGTGGGGACCCTATAACATCTGTCTGAGGGGAGGAGGGACCATATAGCATCTGTCTGAGGGGAGGAGGGACCCTATATCATCTGTCTGAGGGGAGGAGGGACCCTATAACATCTGTCTGAGGGGAGGAGGGACCCTATAACATCTGTCTGAGGGGAGGAGGGACCCTATAACCTCTGTCTGAGGGGAGGAGGGACCCTATAACATCTGTCTGAGGGGAGGAGGGACCCTATAACATCTGTCTGAGGGGAGGAGGGACCCTATAACATATGTCTGAGCGGAGGAGGGACCCTATAGCATCTGTCTGAGGGGAGGAGGGACCCTATAACATCTGTCTGAGGGGAGGAGGGACCCTATAACATCTGTCTGAGGGGAGGAGGGACCCTATAACATCTGTCTGAGGGGAGGAGGGACCCTATAACATCTGTCTGAGGGGAGGAGGGACCCTATAACATCTGTCTGAGGGGAGGAGGGACCCTATAACATATGTCTGAGGGGAGGAGGGACCCTATAACATCTGTCTGAGGGGAGGAGGGACCCTATAACATCTGTCTGAGGGGAGGAGGGACCCTATAACATCTGTCTGAGGGGAGGAGGGACCCTATAGCATCTGTCTGAGGGGAGGAGGGACCCTATAACATCTGTCTGAGGGGAGGAGGGACCCTATAACATCTGTCTGAGGGGAGGAGGGACCCTATAGCATCTGTCTGAGGGGAGGAGGGACCCTATAGCATCTGTCTGAGGGGAGGAGGGACCCTATAGCATCTGTCTGAGGGGAGGAGGACCCTATAACATCTGTTTGAGGGGAGGAGGGACCCTATAGCATCTGTCTGAGGGGAGGAGGGACCCTATAGCATCTGTCTGAGGGTGAGGAGGGATCATATGTCTGAGGGGAGGAGGGACCCTATAGCATCTGCCTGAGGGGAGGAGGGGAGGAGGGACCCTATAACATCTGCATCTGTCTGAGGGGAGGAGGGATCCTATAGCATCTGTCTGAGGGGAGGAGGGACCCTATAGCATCTGTCTGAGGGGAGGAGGGACCCTATAACATCTGTCTGAGGGGAGGAGGGACCCTATAACATCTGTCTGAGGGGAGGAGGGACCCTATAGCATCTGTCTCCTATAACATAGCATCTATCCTGCATCTATCTGAGGGGAGGAGGGACCCTATAACGTCTGTCTGAGGGGAGGAGGGATCCTATAACATCTGTCTGAGGGGAGGAGGGACCCTATAACATCTGTCTGAGGGGAGGAGGGACCCTATAACATCTGTCTGAGGGGAGGAGGGACCCTATAACATCTGTCTGAGGGGAGGAGGGACCCTATAACATCTGTCTGAGGGGAGGAGGGACCCTATAACATATGTCTGAGGGGAGGAGGGACCCTATAACATCTGTCTGAGGGGAGGAGGGACCCTATAACATCTGTCTGAGGGGAGGAGGGACCCTATAACATCTGTCTGAGGGGAGGAGGGACCCTATAGCATCTGTCTGAGGGGAGGAGGGACCCTATAACATCTGTCTGAGGGGAGGAGGGACCCTATAACATCTGTCTGAGGGGAGAAGGGACCCTATAACATCTGTCTGAGGGGAGGAGGGACCCTATAGCATCTGTCTGAGGGGAGGAGGGACCCTATAGCATCTGTCTGAGGGGAGGAGGGACCCTATAGCATCTGTCTGAGGTGAGGAGGGACCCTATAGCATCTGTCTGAGGGGAGGAGGGATCATATAACATCTGCCTAAGGGGAGGAGGGACCCTATAACATCTGTCTGAGGGGAGGAGGGATCCTATAGCATCTGTCTGAGGGGAGGAGGGACCCTATAACATCTGTCTGAGGGGAGGACGGACCCTATAGCATCTGTCTGAGGGGAAGAGGGACCCTAAAACATCTCTCTGAGGGGAGGAGGGACCCTATAGCATCTGTCTGAGGGGAGGAGGGACCCTATAGCATCTGTCTGAGGGGAGGTGGGACCCTATAACATCTGTCTGAGGGGAGGAGGGACCCTATAGCATCTGTCTGAGGGGAGGAGGGACCCTATAACATCTGTCTGAGGGGAGGAGGGACCCTATAAATCTGTCTGAGGGGAGGAGGGATCCTATAGCATCTATCTGAGGGGAGGAGGGACCCTATAACGTCTGTCTGAGGGGAGGAGGGACCCTATAACATCTGTCTGAGGGGAGGAGGGATCCTATAGTGTCTGTCTGAAGGGAGGAGGGACCCTATAACATCTGTCTGAGGGGAGGAGGGACCCTATAACATCTGTCTGAGGGGAGGAGGGACCCTATAACATCTGTCTGAGGGAAGGGGGGACCCTATAACATCTATCTGAGGGGAGGAGGGACCCTATAGCATCTGTCTGAGGGGAGGAGGGACCCTATAGCATCTGTCTGAGGGGAGGAGGGACCCTATAACATCTGTCTGAGGGGAGAAGGGATCCTATAGCGTCTGTCTGAGGGGAGGAGGGACCCTATAGCGTCTGTCTGAGGGGAGGAGGGACCCTATAACATCTGTCTGAGGGGAGGAGGGACCCTATAACATCTGTCTGAGGGGAGGAGGGACCCTATAACATCTGTCTGAGGGGAGGAGGGACCCTATAACATATGTCTGAGGGGAGGAGGGACCCTATAACATCTGTCTGAGGGGAGGAGGGACCCTATAACATCTGTCTGAGGGGAGGAGGGACCCTATAACATCTGTCTGAGGGGAGGAGGGACCCTATAACATCTGTCTGAGGGGAGGAGGGACCCTATAGCATCTGTCTGAGGGGAGGAGGGACCCTATAACATCTGTCTGAGGGGAGGAGGGACCCTATAACATCTGTCTGAGGGGAGGAGGGACCCTATAACATCTGTCTGAGGGGAGGAGGGACCCTATAGCATCTGTCTGAGGGGAGGAGGGACCCTATAGCATCTGTCTGAGGGGAGGAGGGACCCTATAGCATCTGTCTGAGGTGAGGAGGGACCCTATAGCATCTGTCTGAGGGGAGGAGGGATCCTATAACATCTGCCTGAGGGGAGGAGGGACCCTATAACATCTGTCTGAGGGGAGGAGGGATCCTATAGCATCTGTCTGAGGGGAGGAGGGACCCTATAACATCTGTCTGAGGGGAGGACGGACCCTATAGCATCTGTCTGAGGGGAAGAGGGACCCTAAAACATCTCTCTGAGGGGAGGAGGGACCCTATAGCATCTGTCTGAGGAGAGGAGGGACCCTATAGCATCTGTCTGAGGGGAGGAGGGACCCTATAACATCTGTCTGAGGGGAGGAGGGACCCTATAGCATCTGTCTGAGGGGAGGAGGGACCCTATAACATCTGTCTGAGGGGAGGAGGGACCCTATAAATCTGTCTGAGGGGAGGAGGGATCCTATAGCATCTATCTGAGGGGAGGAGGGACCCTATAACATCTGTCTGAGGGGAGGAGGGATCCTATAGCGTCTATCTGAGGGGAGGAGGGACCCTATAACGTATGTTTGAGGGGAGGAGGGACCCTATAACATCTGTCTGAGGGGAGGAGGGATCCTATAGTGTCTGTCTGAAGGGAGGAGGGACCCTATAACATCTGTCTGAGGGGAGGAGGGACCCTATAACATCTGTCTGAGGGGAGGAGGGACCCTATAACATCTGTCTGAGGGAAGGGGGGACCCTATAACATCTGTCTGAGGGGAGGAGGGACCCTATAGCATCTGTCTGAGGGGAGGAGGGACCCTATAGCATCTGTCTGAGGGGAGGAGGGACCCTATAACATCTGTCTGAGGGGAGGAGGGATCCTATAGCGTCTGTCTAGACCCTATAGCGTCTGTCTGAGGGGAGGAGGGACCCTAAAACATCTGTCTGAGGGGAGGAGGGATCCTATAGTGTCTGTCTGAGGGGGGGAGGGATCGTATAGTGTCTGTCTGAAGGGAGGAGGGACCCTATAACATCTGTCTGAGGGGAGGAGGGACCCTGTAACATCTGTCTGAGGGGAGGGGGGACCCTATAGCATCTGTCTGAGGGGAGGAGGGACCCTATAGCATCTGTCTGAGGGGAGGAGGGACCCTATAACATCTGTCTGAGGGGAGGAGGGACCCTATAACATCTGTCTGAGGGGAGGAGGGACCCTATAAATCTGTCTGAGGGGAGGAGGGACCCTATAGCGTCTGTCTGAGGGGAGGAGGGACCCTATAACATCTGTCTGAGGGGAGGAGGGACTGAAAGATTAGTGGAATCTGTGTGGGTAGCTGGACAGGTAGGATGACTGACAGTGAAGGTGACAGAGGAATGGATGAGACTGAGGCAGGAATTCCTTTAACCATAAAGTGGTATATTTACTGAGTAGTCTGTGCTGCATCACAAAGGAAACAAATAACATGTATCCAATCAAATTCATAATCAATGATCAAATCATATCATTCATTATTAATACACATGAACCATATCGATTGCATAATTGGCCTCTGAGGATCCGTAGGGCCGTGATCATTGACAATTCACATTACACAATATGTTTGAAGCTGCGCTCCAAGCCGCGCTATTAACAATAACTGAATGGCCCACTCTCCCGATCGCCACAGATAATTCAGATGAAAGGTAACATAGTCGGTGGACTTATATGGATTCATGGACGCACAGAACTTCTGGATCAGATTGAGTTAAGGAAGAGAAAGCAGCGAGATCAGGCGATGGCAATTTCCTCCTTTTATGGAGTTGAGATCTGTCGGACATTTCCACCTGACCTAATTAAAGTGCCCCTGGCCCAGCTGAGTAAATGGCAATGATTTAAAGGATTATTCCACCAACTCCATGGGCCTTTTCTACAGGGACCCTATAACGTCTGTCTGAGGGGAGGAGGGATCCTATAACATCTGTCTGAGGGGAGGAGGGACATTATAGCATCTGTAAGAGGGGAGGAGGGACCCTATAACATCTGTCTGAAGGGAGGAGGGATCCTATAGTGTCTGTCTGAGGGGAGGAGGGATCCTATAGTGTCTGTCTGTGCGCCTCTTGCGATGCGCCACTCGAGAGCCCTAAACTTGCAAACTTTGAATCTCTGACCTGTACACAGTAGTATAAGCATCTTTAAACACCAGACCATGAATGGCAGCATCATCAGAAGACTAGACAATAAAGTTATCAGGATTACTGCTAGTGCATTCACTTGTGTACAGTGTGAATAAGATGGGTGAACTCACACAAACCTGCCGGGCCCCTGTGCTAAGGTCTCTAACCTGTTGAGTACGGCTCATCGGGAATGAGTGGTAACACCTTACGGTATGAGGTTAATTCCTATCTCCTTGTACTGGCTGAGTAGGAAATGTGGCTGTATTGTGTTAAACGTTGAAGTGAAATCAATAAACGACTGTCTAGCATAGGCCTTGGTGTTTTCCAGATGCTTAACAATGAGATGCACTATGGTGTTGATTGCATCATCAGTTCCACAACTTTGCTCATAGGCAAATTGATAAGGATCTAACACAAGGTTCACGTGTGAATGGACACCAGGATCTTTTCAAAACACTTCACTAGGATGGGGGTCAGGGCCACAGGTCTATATTATTTTTGGCAAGGCTTTTTGGGAACTGGAGTGATTATGTCCTTTTTCCAGACTGCATGGGAGTCTACAGATCGGGCACCAAACCCGGAGTCAGTTCCTCTGCGCACATTTTTTAGAAAGCAAGTAGAGATGCCATCAGCACCTGTCGCCTTATGCATTCAGGTGTGCTTGAAGAGTCTAGTGAAAAATATAGGATGGATTTCCAACCTATGAACACAATCATCAACAACAAAAGTGTCAATCACATTATCAGACTCAACAGAGAAGTAAAAAGTAAAAAAAACATTTAAATCATTGGCTTTGGTCAGCTCATCTGGTGTGTGCAATGCTTTTCTTTGCAGGGTTCATGTTGGTTATTGTCCTCATCGACTCCCAACATCTTTTGGAGTTGGTTCTTGGGAACTCTTCCATTGATTCCTTGTGTTATTTCCTTGTCTCCCGGAGCTTTTGGTTGAGCTCCTTTTGCCCACATTCCAGTTGTTGTTGGTCCTTGTTTTTTAATGCTTGCCTCATGTGGTTGATCCAGTCATTTACCTCCTTTGTGATGTATGGTGTGCTGTTTGGGTATGCCTTTATTGTCTCTCTGTGCATCACAGAGTCAGCACAGACATGGATGTTGTCTGTGACAATCTGTGTTGACTTGTGCATGTCTAACTCATGAAAAATGTCCCAATCTGTACACACATGGAACATGCTATGCTGTCCTCAGCCTACACATTCACAGATATCACAAGGGGTCTCCTGCCCTTGAGATCTGTACGGTAGGTGGGAATGAGCTGGACAGTGTTGTGATCAAAGTTAAACAAGGGTGGTTTGGCTCTAGCTGTAAATGCGCTCTGATTCCCCCTCATTTGCCTCTCTTCAGCGGTCGCCTTGGCTGTTTCACATAAATGAGGAGGCATGATCCAGCCACTCCAGGGTCTCGTAGTGACAGACGTGCATCTCTGGTGTAGGTAAGCAGTGCCTGATTGTTTGTGACCGATGCCTGGTTTCCCATGCGAGCCGGCGATGTTTGGTATGATGAGGTGAAAAGCGAGAAGATCAGCACTGCAAACAAAAGTCTTGCAACGTTTACCATTCTTTCTTGACATTGACAGCTTACAAAAACAAATCAAAAACGTATTAAATCAAGCATATTACAAAAATACAGCAGAGCAAGCAGAGCAGCGCCACCAGGAAGTGGAGAAGGTAGAGAGAAGAGAGACAGAGATAGAGAGAGTATTAGAGATAGAGAGAGAGTGAGCTCATGAGCTTCTGACTTCTTCTGAAAAAAATATAGAATCAGAGTTGGATAAATGTAGATGAACTAGATTTTTTTTCACAAGGACTTATACAGGATACTGACCTCAACATTAAAACCTTTAAACCAAATCAAAATTCCAAACCTTGATTTTATGACAAAATTACCTGAATGGACGATTACTACCAAGGACCATCAAGAAAAACCAAAACCTGCAGAAGAAACACAGCAGAACCTGGAAATACCATCCAACACAAAACTGAGTGAGTAATGTTCAGTATGAAGCCACATCTGAAGCCAAAAAGTAAAAGACAATAATCTGTAGGTCATTTTGTTATATAAAGCTAAGATAATATGGCTACTAAGCTACCAAGCTGCTAGGACAGAACAGACCTGGCTGCAACTTCAATTAGCACTGAAGTGTGAAAACTCGAGGACCTAACAATGGCAGGAGAGTCTCACAGCCTCCCTCGCCCAAATGCAGAGGCCTTTGAAGCCCCGATGGCTTATCCCTGTCCAACGTCATTACAATACAGTACCCCCAAGGATATTGAAAATAACACTGCAAGGAATACGTACAAAAAAGCTCCTCAAGGACAAGCCAGAGACACTATTTGTTGATGGCTACAAAGAGGGGAACATAAGCAACTTCATTTTCCACACAGACCATCCCCTACTACTATGTCAAGAGAGAGGGTATTGGCCTAGGGTGGAAACTCAGAATACTAGACATTGAGGAAACAACCTCTATCAACGTGAGCAAGTCTTGGACAGTAATGGTTCCGTGGCTTCCAACTGCTCTTAAATGCAAGTGAAACTAAATGGATGTTCTTCAACCGATCGCTGCCCTCACCTGCCCACCCGTCCAGCATCACTACTCTGGACGGTTCTGACTTAGAATATGTGGACAACTACAAATACCTAGGTGTCTGGTTAGACTGTAAACTCTCCTTCCAGACTCACATTAAGCATCTCCAATCCAAAATTAAATCTAGAATCAGCTTCCTATTTCGCAACAAAGCTTCCTTCACTCATGCTGCCAAACATACCCTCGTAAAACTGACTATCCTACCGATCCTTGACTTTGCAGATGTCATTTACAAAATAGCCTCCAACACTCTACTCAAATTGGATGCAGTCTATCACAGTGCCATCCGTTTTGTCACCAAAGCCCCATATACTACCCACCCCTGTGACCTGTATGCTCTCTTTGGCTGGCCCTCGCTTCATATTCGCCAGCAAACCCATTGGTTCCAGGTCATCTATAAGTCTCTGTTAGGTAAAGCCCCACCTTATCTCAGCTCACTGGATGGGACAATTGGTGCACAATTGGTGCGGGACGCAGACCCCGCTCCGCTTGAGGCTCCCCCCACTTCAGTGGCGCCTCTGGTGCGGGGATCGTCGCCGGGGACTCCAGACCGTAGATCGTTGTCGCGGACTCCAGACCGAATCAACCTATCACGGACACTAAGCGGGACGTACCTCGGTCCAGCTGGACACTGAGGTGGAGTAGGCTCTGACCAAGATGCCCGCTCGATGTCCGGGTCCACCTCCCACACCACCGGCGCCACCAGACAAGAGGCCGGAAGTATGGGGGTGGGATCGATGGACCGCTCCTCTGCATCATACAGACGGGACAGTGCGTCTGCCTTAGCTTTCTGGGAACCTGGTCTATACGATATCGTAAATCTGAATCTGGTGAAAAACATGGCCCACCTTGCCTGGCGAGGGTTCAGTCTCCTCGCCGCCCGGATGTACTCCAGATTACGGTGGTCAGTCCAGATTAGGAAACGGTGTTGAGCCCCCTCAAGCCAATGACTCCACACCTTCATAGATCCACACCTTCAGCCGACCACCGCAGGCGCACCGGTCCACCCTTCAGCAGCAAAGTAATGGGAGCCGGCACCTGCCCAAAACCCCGGATAAACCTCCGGTAGTAATTGGCAAACCCTAAAAACCACTGCACCTCCTTTACCGTGGTGGAAGTCAGCCAATTACGCAGGGCTGCAGTGTGGTCACACTCCATCACCAACCCTGATGTGGAAATGCGTTAACCCAGGAAGGAGACGGGCTGTTGGGAGAACACTCATTTCTCAGCCTTGACGTATATGTTATGCTCCAACAGTCGCCCAAGTACTCTGCACACCAGAAACACATGCGCGGCGCGTGTGGCGGAAATATCAGAATGTCATCGATATACGCCACCACACCCTGCCCGTGCAGGTCCCTGAGAATCCCGTCTACAAAAAATTGGAAGACTGCTGGGGCATTCTTCAACCCATATGGCATGATGAGGTACTCATAATAGCCGGATGTGGTACTAAACGCTGTCTTCCACTCATCTCCCTCCCCGGATACGCACCAAGTTATACGTGCTCCTGAGATCCAGTTCAGTGAAGAAGCGTGCTCTGGGAAATGACTCAGTCGCCATAGCGATGAGAGGTAGCGGGTAACTGTATATGTTTCCATAGCCACCGTCTCCTCCTGTGACAGGGGATACACGTGACTCCTGGGAAGTGCGGCATTTACCTGGAGGTTTATCGCACAATCCCCTCATTGATGGGGTGGTAATTGTGTTGCCCTCTTTTTACAGAAGGTGATAGCGAAATCGGCATATTCCGGGGGAATGCGCACAGTGGAGATTTGGTCTGGACTCTCCACCATCGTTGCACCGATGGAAACTCCCCACACACCTGAGCACTCCTCTGACCACCCCTTAGAGCCCTCTGTTGCCACGAAATAGTGGGGTTGTGAAAGGCCAACCAGGGAATCCCCAGCACCACCGGAAATGCACAAGAATCTATGAGGAAGAGAATAATTCTCTCCTCATGACCCCCCTGGGTAACCATGTCCAGTGGAGTCGTGGCCTCCCTGACTACCCCTGACCCTAATGGTCGACTATCTAGGGAGGGCTCATGGAATGGTTTGTCCATCTGAACCTGGGGAATCCCTAACCTATGCGTGAAACCGCGGTCCATAAAATCCCTGCTGCGCCTGAATCTACTAGCGCCTTATGCTGGGAATGGGTGGGAAACTCAGGGAAATAAATTAACACATACATATGACCAACAGGGGGCTCTGGGTGAGCCTGGTGCTGACTCACCTGTGGTGTCCGAACAGTACTCGGCCTGCCGTCTCGACTCCCAGACGAGCTACTCCAGCACCGGCGGCAGTGTGCCTTCTCCGACCACACCCAGTGCAGGAGGAGGCTCCTCCTCCGATCGCCCTCGCAGCAGCACCCCCTAACTCCATGGGGGTTGGAGCCAGACACAGGGAAATAAAATTTGCACACAGAGGAGAAACCTCTACTCCTAAACACATACCAAAAACAGTACAACTGCCGTGTGAAAGAAAACCCCGGGGTGCAGACACGCACCCCTAACAAAGTAACCACAGCAAAACAATCCCGCACAAAGACTAGCAGGCAGCGGAGGTAAATAAACCCACCAAAATAAACTAATAGGACACAGGTGTAAACAATACAGACAGACACAAATGAAAAAGGAAAAATGGATCGGTGGTAGCCAGTAGGCCGGCGACGACAACCGCCGAGCACCGCCCGAACAGGGAGAGGAGCCACCTTCGGTGGAAGTCGTGACATGGCCAGGTCGCAGTTGTAAACGAGAACTTGTTCTCAACTAGCCTACCTGGTTAAATAAAGGTGAAATAAAATAAAATACATTTACAACATTAACAATGTCTACACTCTATTTCTGATCAATTTGATGTTATTTTAATGGACAAAAAATGTGCTTTTCAGGAACAATGGTGGCCCTCTTGAAGCATGTGGGAACAGCAGACTGGGATAGGGAGAGATTGAATATGTCCGTAAACACACCAGCCAGCTGGTCTGCACATGCTCTGTGGACGCGGCTGGGAATGCCATCTGGGCCTGCAGCCTTGCGAAGGTTAACACGTTTAAATGTTTTACTCACGTCGGCTGCAGTGAAGGAGAGTCCGCAGGTTTTGGTAGTGGGCCGTGTCATTGGCACTGTATTGTCCTCAAAGCGAGCAAAGAAGTTATTTAGACTGTCTGGGAGCAAGACATCCTGGTCCGCGACGGGGCTGGTTTTCTTTTTGTAATCCGTGATTGACTGTAGACCCTGCCACATACCTCTTGTGTCTGAGCCGTTTAATTGCAACTCTACTTTGTCTCTATACTGACGCTTAGCTTGTTTGATTGCCTTGCAGAGGGAATAGCTACACTGTTTGTATTCTGTCATGTTTCTGGTCACCTTGCCCTGGTTAAAAGCAGTGGTTGAACGTCAAGGGTGAAGATGTCAATCCGTGACAGCGTAAATAAGTATTGTGTGTCACCCTGTTCTCTATATAGTGCCCTCCTTTCGAGAACACTATTTAAGGGGGAAAGGTTGCCATTAAGGTTTTCACTAAAAGTGGACAGAGAGAGGATTATAGAATGACAAGAGGGAAAAAGACATGGACAGAAAGAAAAGAGAAGGAATATGTTGGTATTGTGGGATAGTGGGATTAAAAGGAGAAGATATTGGTGTTGACTGTGCTTAGGAGAGGGTAGGGAATATACGCAAGGAGATGGGAGAGAGAGAGGGAGATAGAGAGACAGAGAGACAAAGAGAGAGAGAGACAGAGAGAGGGAGATAATGAGAAACAGGGGGAGGTGATACTGGCATGGTGAGAAACACATAGAGACCCGAAATAGATCTGCAAAGAGCAAGGTGTTGAGTCAGAAATTAAAAGAAGGAAGGAAGGCAGATGCCAGGGGAGAGAGGGAGTGAGAGTGAATGATAGTTAGAGAAAGAGAGAGAGAGAGAGCGAGAGAGAAAGAAAGAAAGAAAGAAAGAAAGAAAGAAAGAAAGAAAGAAAGAAAGAAAGAAAGAAAGAGAAGGAGAGACACATGGGGTTGAGTCACATAGAGAGCAGTGAAGAAGAATCCCTAAAGCACACAGAATTACAGCAACCACAGAAAGATCCACACAGTAATACCACTGACACAGACACACTGGGAATAGGAATGAACGATGGATATACAAATACAACGATGGGGAAAGGGCTAGAATATGGTCTGAGAATGGAGGATAGGAAGAGGAGAGAGAATGGGATAGAGATGGAGTGATGAGGATATGTGAAAGGAGGAGAAGGAGAACAAGTTTGATGGTAAGGTAAGGTGAGAGGGGGGTTGAAGGTCAAGCAACTAAAAACATGAAATAAAATGAACAACAGTAAAAGTACAGTTTTTAGTTGCTTGACCTTCAACCCCCCTCTCACCTGAGACACACAAATAAAATAAAATGAAAAAGACGCCAGGAACATCATAAGAAAAGGAAACTTGGAAACACAACACACACCCTCCTACCTCTGCCTATTTTTAACCACATCTGGAGGAGCCACGTGAGGAGGGGAGGAGGGAGGGAGGGCGATGAAGGGGGGAGAGAGAGAGAGAGAGGCATGGCAGGGAAAACAGCCTGAAACAAACAGGTAGAGAGAGAGGCAGAGAGCTTCAGAGAGCAACACCAGGCAGCTCCAGCACCATGCCAACTGGGGCAGCATCAAACAGCAGTGCTAGATCACTTAAATGCACCGCTAGAAAACATATTGTCACTAGAAAGCCAACGGTAAGCTGTGGCAATTAACGCCGGCTGTGAACTAACTCCCCGCCTCTTCCTCCGCCGAGCTTCGAGACGCCCCTGTGTGCGTTTCCCAGCCAACCGTTAGTCAACAACAGTGTGTGTGTGTGTGTGTGTGTGTGTGTTTTCTTTAATATGGGTGGTGAGGGTACTCTTCTGCAGTGAAGTGCATCTTTGTGTGACTGGATTGTCTCTGAGCTCAGGACAAAACAGAGTGCTGTAATGACACCAGCTAAATGCATGCTACTGTCGTACTAATGAGACAGACAGGGACAGAGAGCGAGAGAGAGAGGGAGAGAGAGAGAGAGAGAGAGAGAGAATGGGGGAGATAGAGGGAGAGTGAGCGAGAGAGAGAGAGGAGAGGGAGAAAGAGAGAGAGAGAAGAGATAGAGAAAGAGAGAGCAGTTGTCTGTATGCCTCTAAAGCCCAGCTGCCTGTGAGAAGCTGATGAGGAGGAGGAGGAAGAAGAGGAGGAGGAAAAGGAAGAGGAGGAGGAATGCCTTATCTCTCCTCTCTTCCTCCCATTACCTCTCCTCTCCATTTTCTCCCCTCCCCTCTCAGAGAGATGATTCGGTTTGGTGACTTAATCCGTCTCTCCACTCAGCCCATTCATTCTGTTTAATACATATACCCACCAGTCTGCCTCTCCTCCTACTCCATCTCTAACTCCCTCTCTCTCAGAATGCTCTTAAAATTATTATTCTACCAAAAGCCCCTCTGAAGATCATGAGAT
The DNA here is from genome assembly GCF_045791955.1 of Oncorhynchus clarkii lewisi. Lineage (NCBI taxonomy): Eukaryota > Metazoa > Chordata > Actinopteri > Salmoniformes > Salmonidae > Oncorhynchus > Oncorhynchus clarkii. Next base: position 18,655,485 of record NC_092155.1, read on the forward strand.
ACACTCAATTAGACAGACTAGGGCCGTCTGGGAGCCCAGGGGACCCATGGGAAGCCAGGCTGAGGGGATAGAGAGAGGGGCCTAAAGCCTAGTAGAGGATGGGCTAATTAAGGAATAAGGCCCGAAGGGGTGTGGTATATGACCAATATACCACGGCTACATGCTGTTCTTACGCACGACGCAATGCAGAGTACCTGTATACAGCCCTTAGCCGTGGCATATTGGCCATATAACACAAACCCACAAGGTGCCTTATTGCTATTATAAACTGGTTACCAACGTAATTAGAGCAGTAAAAATATATGTTTTGTCATACCCGTGGCATACAGTCTCATATACCACGGATGTCAGCCAATCAGCATTCAGGGCTCAAACCACCCCGTTTATAATACACCAATGAGACGTGGGGATGGAGGGAGGTGAGGAGAGGAGGAGGAGATGTAGATGATGTTAACGGGCGGTGGGATAGGTGATAGATATTCTACAACAGAAAATACTAATAATGTGTTTTAGAATGGATCATTTGTTGGAAGGGCTCCTCCGGGAGAGACGCTTGTTGTGAGATAGCAACACACGATTGGGAATGGTTTGACGGAGAGGGAGATAATTCTTTACGTTATGGTCCTACGGATGGAGGGCCAGAGAAGTCGAAAATCAGTCAGCCAGCCAACCCGCCGGGCTCTCCCTTGAGGTGCATGGTGGTCAGGGTGCTCTGCAGGCTCCCCCAGGTGACCGTCTTGCCGCTGCACGTCTTGCCGCTGCCCGTCTTGCCGCTGCCCGTCTTACCCACGATCACGGTGGTGTCTCGGGAGTTCTTGGTCTCGTACAGCTGGATGACCTTGATCAGGGTGAAGTGCCTGACGCAGCTCCGCCTCGATCGGCTCTCTCAGCTGGGGGAAGAGGGGGAGGAGACGGAAGGATGGCGAGACAGAAGGACGAAGTGAGTGAAGCAGTATTAAAGACAACTTGCTGAGGTGAGGACCAGGTCACCCGTGGGGGCATCTGGTTATACAGCAGTCAGGGGCCTCTGAATTAAACAGTTGACCTATGCTGACTAGCACTTACTGTAGTTATGATGTAGCATAGTGTGCTTAAGAACCCCTACAGATACTGTCTCTATGTCCCTGTTCCTCTTTCTGCACCTGTACCAGCGGGTCTGGTTGAGAGTGTTTATAAGCACACCAAATCAACAGCTAGATGAATAAATAGCTTTCTCTCTCTCTCTCTCTCTCTCTCTCTCTCTCTCTCTCTCTCTCTCTCTCTCTCTCTCTCTCTCTCTCTCTCTCTCTCTCTCACCCCTCTCTCTCTCTCTCACCCCTCTCCTCTCTCTCTCACCCCTCTCCTCTCTCTCTCACCCCTCTCCTCTCTCTCACCCCTCTCCTCTCTCTCACCCCTCTTTCTCTCTCTCTTCCCCTCCCTCCTCTCTCTCCCCTCTTTCTCTCTCGCTCCCTCCCTCCTCTCTCTCCCCTCTTTCTCTCTCGCTCCCTCTCTCCTCTCTCTCTCTCTCTCTCTCTCTCTCTCTCTACCGCATGCAGAGCCGATGCAGAGTAGAGCAGCTCAACACACTGAATTATGTATGCAGATGTGATGCAGCATTTTTCATCTTGGCTCACGTCTCGCTAGTGTGAAAAGCAGATGGCACATTTTAGAGATGGCAGTCATGTGTAGAAAGAGAGAGAGAGAGAGAGAGAGAGCGAGAGTGAGGATGGATTGATCGCTACAGTCCTTTCTCCAGAAGTTTTTTCCCCCCCATTCTGCCTCTGCAGCTTCTCAGTCCCAACATTGGTTCATCAGAACAAACACTGGTGTGTGTGTGTATATCTACGTGTGCGTGTGCGTGTGTGTGTATGTCTGCCTGTGTATGTCCCACCATCACCCAGACAAAGGCACATTGAGTGTCCGTTGACTGAAGCCTGAAGCGTTGAGCCGTTTTAGGGACTGGGAGACTCATTAGTTAAACTGTGAGGCTCCCTCTGTCCCTTGTCCTATAGTTAATGGATTACGCCCATCTGCTTAGACAGGCTGCATTGACGAGTCATTTTCAGCTCAACTGGAATGTGGAACTAGGAGGCCACTTTGTGTTTCTCTAATGCTCCAGAGTGTTGAGTGTTTCAAACCTTCTGTCTGTTTGTCCCTCTCCTTATCTAGTTTGCGACAATTTGTGGAGAGTTGTTTTTGGTACCTTTCTGTAGTCGATGGTGGGGGTCTCCACCGCGGGGATGAGGTCCTGGATGATGTTGTTGAACAGCGACAGGTCGACGGAGGACACCTTGGTGTTGTTCATGTCCTTCATTGACATCAGCAGGATCTGGTCTGGGGTCAGAGGTCAGGGGCATGAAGTCACATCCTGTTTGAGCCACAGCGAGGTACTGTAGAGTTGATTGTTTCTAACATGAGTTTAAATGCAACTGTACGTCAGCTCGGTCAACTGTAAGTTACACAATGTGTGTGACGTCATATCCTGTCTCGAACCACAGCTAGGTACAGTTTACAGTTTAAATGCAACTGTGAGTAAAATGTATCAACTGTACACAATGTTATTTTTCAACCATTACAGATTTACCTTTCACATAGAAATGATGTTGTAGCTGGGAAACTCAACAAATATGTGGAACTGTGAATTTATACCGAAGTACAGAAGTACTACTGAAGCTCGCTATCAGGTAAAATATTAATCCTTTTCATGTTTCTGTCCTCTGATGCATATTTTATGACAGTGCCAGGTTCCCTATGGGGTGTCAAACTCTCATCTGCATTCTGTGTCTCTCTGCAGCTCCCTGCTCCCACACTCAGAGCACAGTCACACAGTCTCACACAGTCTCACACAGTCTCACACACACACACACACACACACACACACACACACACACACACACACACACACACACACACACTTCCGCGCACAAACAGGTACATGTAGGGAGGAAGGCCTTTCAACACATTGTGCCTAGAGGAAGTTATATTACAATGAGACAGGGGCAGAAAAACATTCCTGGAGTCTGACATGTTTGAGGTCAATCACAGGTCAAAACAGTCTATTCAGGAGATTCATTGAAATTCCGGGAATTGGAAAGTGCCATTGGCCAATTTATTCAAAGGGGGAATTTCAAAATGAAATCTTTCTTTCTCTTTGATGTCTGTCTGTCTGTCTGTCTGTCTGTCTGTCTGTCTGTCTGTCTGTCTGTCTAACTGACAATGTCTCTGTTTCTCTCTCTCTGAATGTATCTCCTTCTCTGTCTATGAATTGAAGTCAAATGTAAAACCCTGGTCAGTGTGTGAGGCGATAGATGTGTTGTACATTACTGCTGTGTTAGCTCTTCATCACCCACCTTGTGCAGACTAGTCTGTTCTTGCCAGCGTAGTCAGAGTGGTCCTGTTTTGACAGCTGCTGCACCACCAGAGAGTACAGGGTGAACTCCGTCTTGGCCAGGAGCTGGAGAAAGAGGAGGGAGAGAGGTGGTAGGGAGAGAGAGAGAGAGAGAGGTGGAAGGGAGAGAGAGAGAGAGAGAGAGAGAGAGGTGGAAGGGAGAGAGAGAGGTGAAAGGGAAAGAGAGTGAGTGAGAGAGATAAAGAAAGAAAGAAAGAAAGAAAGAAAGAAAGAAAGAAAGAAAGAAAGAAAGAAAGAAAGAAAGAAAGAGAAAGAAATAAAGAAAGAAAGAAAGAAAGAGCGAGAGATGAACCTAGAGCCAGCTGGTTCTGGGGCTCTGTTCAGAAACACACAGACCCCACAGAGCCTCAGGACAAAGCCTGACCACAGTGACTGACCCTACATTAAGAACATCCATTGACTATGTACAGACATAGCATAGCCTTGCCATTGAGAGAGGCCTGTCATCTCGAGAGTGATGATAGGCCACATGCCCACTACCCACAAAACAAGGTGGAAACCGAGCCGCACTTCCTAACCTCCTGCCAAATGTAGGACCACATTAGATACACATATTTCCCACAGATCACACAGACCCACAAAGTTGAAAACAAATCCAACATTGATAAACTCCCATATCTGTTACGAGAAATACAGCAGTGTGTATTTACAGCAGCAAGATTTGTGTTTCCTTGTTCAGGTGGCGTTCGGCGGTCGACGTCACCGGCTTTCTAGTCACCACCGATCCATGTTTCATTTTCGTTTTGTTTTGTCTTCATTATACACACCTGGTTTCTATTCCATAATCAGTGTTCCTTATTTAACCCTCTGGCTTCCCCTTTTGTGTTGTGCGTGATTGTTTCTGTCAAGTGGCTCCGTGTTCTGTGTTCTGGATTGTTCATGTTTACCCTTGTTGGATTATTGTTGAATTTGAGTAAATATTGTGTCTTTACTCATACCTGTGTCCTGCGCCTGACTCCGCCTTATTCCATTCACCTAGAACACTGAGTGTCCCATTGCCATAATAAAAGAGAGAGAGAGAGCGAGAGAGAGGGGGGGGGGGGGTAAAGAGAAAGAGTGAAGGGGGGTGAAAGAGGAAAAGGTAGAGAAGGAGAGGGGGAGATGGAGGGGGTGGCAGAGAGAAAGAGAGCTGTCATTCCCACACCCATCCACCTCTACTCCATGGCCCCTACAGGCTCCTTGAAGGTCAGGTCTCTCATATAGAAAGGCACCAAGCTTGTGGTGTTGTATCCGTGTCATTTACACATATCTATCTGTCTGTTAGCTAGCATCCCAGCTCTACAGAGAGACAGACAGGCTAGCTAGCTAAGACGCTCAGTGGCTGACAGCTTGACCCTCTTCACACACATACTGTGTGTGTTTGTGTGTGTGTTTGTGTGTGTTTGTGCGTGCTTGTGTGTGTGTATGTATGTGTATGTGTGTGTGTGGAGGGTCCGTCACAGGGTCACCCTTCCTTCTCTCTCCCCCTCACTCCCTCCACCTTTCCAACCATTCTCTCCTCAAAATCTCCACCCTTCCGCACCTCCACACTTTCTCAGCAGGGGAGTCTGTGCTCTCTCTGCCCCCCACGGCCACAGACAGACCTGGGGCAGCTCCTAGGACAGCAAGCAGCGCTCGCCATCTGTGTGTGTGTGTGTGTCAGAGAGGTAGCATGTGAGTATGCATGAGAAGGGTATTCCCAGCAAACCAATATTAGTTCTGTGAAAGTTCCCAGAACATTCGTTAGGTCACGGCAAATGTTCTCATAACTCAAAAACGGTGCAGTCGTGCTGGCGATTATAGAATGTTTGTATAAAACATTCCCCTGATGTTCCAAGAATGTTACCAAAACACAAAAACTGTCCCGTGTGAGGATGTTTCTACAATGTTTCTTTTAGGGTGCAAAAAAACATTCACCTGATGTTGCAAGAACATTCCTAGAACACATTTAATCTGTTCTTTAAAAGTTCTCAAAATGTTTCATTTCATTCATTCAACATCCAAGACGACTCCCATAACTTAATTAAAAGTTCTGGGAACCTTTAAAACCTCTTACTTCTACCCCCTCCTTTTTCGAAAATTCTGTTAAAAATCGCGCAACTTTTCAGCGTCCTGCTACTCATGCCAGGAATATAGTATATGCATATGATTAGTATGTGTGGATAGAAAACACTCTGAAGTTTATAAAACTGGTTAAATCACGGCTGTGACTATAACAGATCGTGTGTTTCATTGAAAAACGCAAGAAAAACTGCTCTCTGAAAGCTAAAAATAATTTCCATAAGTCACTTCCACGAGTTGTTAAAAGAGAACAGAATTTATATCGACCTGCCTGCAATTCATACAAATTCCACACGATGGCGCCATTGTCCTCATTTTCAATTGAATTAATTGTTGGAAAATCCATCTATCTGGCATCCATTTTCCCAGTCTTCACCCGGATGTAGTTGATGAAGACATTAGCAGCCATTCATTTGCAAGCGAAGACCTATTGAAAATACATCGCCCTGTAATCATTTTGATAGATTATAAACGTTTACTAATACCTAAAGTTGGATTACAAAAGGATTTCGAAGTGTTTTGTGAAAGTTTATCGTCGACTTTTTTAATTTAAAAAAATTACGCAGCGTTTAAAAACGATGTTTTTTTCTGAATGACACAGCTTCCATACAAAGCTATTTTGGGTATATATGGACCGATTTAAACGAAAAAAAGACCCAATAGTGATGTTTATGGGGCATATAGGAGTGCCAAGAAAGAAGCTCGTCAAAGGTAATGAATGTTTTATATTTTATTTCTGCGTTTTGGGTAGCGCCGGCTACCGCAAAATCTGTTGTTTACGTGTCGTGCTGGCATTTTGGGGGGTGCATGCTATCAGATAATAGCTTCTCATGCTTTCGCCGAAAAGCATTTTAAAAATCTGACTTGCTGGCTAGGTTCACAACGAGTGTAGCTTTAATTCAATACCCTGCTTGTGAATTTTGATCAAAGATTGAGTTGTAACGAGTACATTTAGCATTTAGCGTAGCGCATTTGCATTTCCAGGGGCATACTTGAGACGTCTGCGTCTCAAGTATGGTCAAGAAGTTAAAGAACTAAGACCAAGTGTTCTGTCAACATTCTTACAACATTATATGAACGTCCTGTGCAACCTAATATAAACATTGTATGTGTCACAAGTGTTTGCGCCCTGTGTGTTGGTTATTTCATTTTGGTGCCTTTTTTCCCCCCCTGGACCTCTCTGCTCTCTGCGCCTGATTCCTCGCTACACACCTAGCCAGCCGTGACAGTATGAATGTCATCACAACTGAGCATATTTTCTGTTTTGGTAAGCTATCTCTTGTAATATACCCAAACTGTTCCCACAACCTAATGAAATGTTCTGGGAACCGTTAAAGAACTCAGAAAGGCTGTTCTGTCAACATGCTTGCAATATGAAAGGAAAAACAGGACAGTTTTAGTGTTATGGGAACATATCTATTCATATCCCCACAATGTTCCCACAACCTAAAGAAACATTCTGGGAAACTTTGAAGAACAGACTAAATGTGGTCTGGGTTCTTGTAACATGCATGTTTAAATGTGTTCCAGGAATGTTTATACAAACATTCTATAATCATCAGTACGACTGGACAGTTTGGAGAACATTTGCCACCACCCAACAAATGTTCTGGGAACTTTCACAGAACCAATTTGGTATTGCTGGTAAAACATTACTGGTACATTCTGCAATTACATTAAGTGGAAACCTAATGAGAACGTTGGGGAATGTTCTGTGGTGGTTGTTGGAGATGTTGTGAATAACATTTAAGTGGAGGTTGGAAGAGCATTCCAATGATATTTCATTTTAAACATAGACAAAATTATATATATATATATATTTTACTTAACCTTTATTTAACTAGGCAAGTCAGTTATGCACAAATTCTTATTTACAATGGAGGCCTACACCGGCCAAACCCAGACGATGCTGGGCCAATTGTGCACCGCCCTATGGGACTCCCAATCACGGCCAGTTGTGATACAGCCTGGATTCGAACCAGGGTGTCTGTAGTGACACCTCTAGTACCGAGATGCAGTGCCTTAAACCACTGCGCCACTCGGGAGGAAATGGTACCTCCTGAACAGGAACCCTGGACCCTCAGATTAAAAGTCTAATGCTATCAATAACATTTTTTTGAGTGTTTTTGGGATGTCAACCTAATGTTTGATAAAACCCTAACTATAACTTAGTGGGAACCTTAGCTTATGTTCTGGGACTGTTCCCGGTTTGCTGGGTTGTCAGTGGTTGTTTGTGTGTGTATTTGAGTAAGTGTATGAGTTAGTGACAGTGTACCGTAGTGTGTGTGTGTTTGTGTGTGTCAGCATGTGTGTGTGAGTGAGAGTATGGAGGGCTCCTGGGTTACCATGTCAGTTTGTTCTCATCACTACTCCCTTCGTGCACTTCGGTGACACACAGCCACTCATGCACACAAGTACGCACGCACGCACGCACACACACACATACACACACACACACATACACACACAGTGTTGCCATGCTAGCCAGAGCTGACGATGGGCTCACGGGAGGCGAATCCCCTCTCCTGTCGGTTCCAGCTCACAGAATACAGAATAAGCTTCTCCACTCTCAAACCAGGCCAAAGAAGACCAAAGTAGGCCAAACACCTAGGCCAAAAAGCCCCATGGCAGCAGATAAGGATTATTTCTGCCTGGCTCTGATGGTGGTGGCAGCACCCCAACAGAGACTGGGACAATATCCCTTTGACACACACGAAGGGAGAGAGAGAGTGTGCGTGTGTGCCAGGGAGAGAGAGTGTGTGTGTGTTAGGGAGAGAGGGAGTGTGTGTGTGTGACAGGGAGAGGGTGTGTGTGCCACGTGTGGCAGTGCAGCATGGGGACCTGAGGCGTATGTATGTGGGCCTGGGTTCAGCTGGCATTGGTGGGTTGGCATTGGGGAGTTAGTGGTTTAAAGCAGGCGTGAACTACATCTCCCTCTCTTCCTCCAGTTCCTGTCTCTCTCTGTCGATCTGCCTCTCCTCCCTCCCTCCCTCCATTTTTACACATTTTCCTTTCCTCTTTGTCTCTCCCTCCCTTCCTCCCTCCCTCTGTGCCAGGACTAGGGTGGTCATGTTGCGTTCTGGTCTCTCTCCCACCTCTTGCTAATCTGCTGTTATTTGTGGTGTTCAGTTAACACCCCTTATTCTCTCTCTGGCAGCTAATTACTGTTCCCCACAGGAGACCACACCAAACAACGTCTGAGAAGTTTGATGAAGGTTAACGAAGGGCGTCATCGTTAAGTTTTGTGAAAGTTTGGAGTGTGTGTGTGTGTGTGTGTGTATGCGTGTTGGTATTGAAGCCTCAGGGATGCGTCATAGGTTAGTGTTGTAGCTCAGGTAGGAGGGTGCAGTGATGCAGAAGTGAATTAGAATCTCGTTAAACACACGCTGCGGAAGCAAGAAAACACACACACACACACACACACACACCCTGTGAGTCAGCGTTAATCCTGCTCCGGCTCTGGGCCCCTACAGCAGTATGTGTGTATATGTCATGATGCAATGCCTCCATCACATCCAAATGGAGCCCCACTAGCTAATCCCATAACATCCTGGCTCTGCTCCAAACCCCACTGACACTCATCTCAGAGCGCAGGCAGTGTGTGTGAGTGTGTGTGTGTTTGTGTGTGTGTGTGTGCGTGCGTGCACGTGTTTGTTCATTTGTTTGTGCGTGTTCGTTACCGTGTGTGCGTACAGTATATGCGTTCATGCATCCGCATTCGTACCTTTTTCCTGTTAGCGTGTGTCATCATCATGTCGTGTAAAATCCATATCCTGTAACGTCAGCTTTGTGAGACGCAGCATTAACGGGGACGGTGGATGTCATATCCATCAGATTCGTCTTGATTATGTGCATCTCTTTCTATCTATCTATCAGTGCCATGGGAACTCAATCTCATCTGCTGATTGCTTCGCTCTCCTCGCTCTCACAACATTAAAGGAACATCTCCGTTTCATTAACGCGCCAGAGATAACTCCACCAGATATCCTTTAGAATCCCCCACGCATCGAGAGTGAACAGTGTTCAAAATATTCCTAGCTCCAGTTTAATCATTAAACTGACAAAATTGATATAGTATATGAATAGTGTCTAACTCATTGTATGAACAGGCACAGAGGGCAAGTAGGCTTTTCCCCACAGCGGAACAGTGCTACTGTGTAGTATCACAGTTTCCAGGACTTTTCTTGTGAACTGAGCAGGAAACTCTACACGTCCTATGGTCAGGAAAAACTCCATAGGTCAGAACAGGAGCTACCCTAAGGCCCAGAGTTTTAACCTGGAAGGTCACTACATTCTAGAAATACTTCAAATGAGGTTAGGAGCTACCGAAGAGCCCAGAGTTGTTCTTGTTCAGGGAAAACTCCTTTCCCTAACCCTTATATTATTACCTTGCAGTTGTTGAATCCCATTCCGAACAGGGGTCATGCATCACTATGAAGATGGGCCTGAACATGGACTTCAGGTATGCATATCTCCTACTCTCTGTCTTCCCCTCTGGGTCTCCCCCTTCTCCTTTGCTCTCTCTCTCTCCCTCTTTCACTCTCACTGTCTATCTGTCTGTCTCTCAAGCACAAAATCAGCTCGAGTAAATCATGACATGAATCAACGAGAGATTTGTGCAAGGCCATAGTTCCATTTATACACAGATATGTGAAGTTACTGTGCCAGGGTTCATGGCGATGAAGAGATGCCACAGGACCAGACCAGGCGGATCTCTCGTCCTTCAAAGATGAAGCTGGTGACTCCAGCAGACAGAGCAGACAGAGCGGACAGGATCTGCTGAGCCACCACTGAGAACACCTCAATGTTGATACGGTTAAACTCATCAAAACAGACCCACGCACCCGTCAAGAGATACAACATATACATGTAGATACTTTATTATAGCTGGGCATTATTTTCAACAGTGCTCTTCTGTATAACTGTTTTTTAACTGATCTGTAAATTGTGTTTCTGTTTAACACTGACTTATTTGCATTGCCTAATCAAGACTTTCATCACGTATGCAATACCTAAGACGTACTATAAAGGCTGCTTTCCCCAACACAGATTAAGCCTAATTCTGCACTAAAAAGTATCTAAAAATGGTGAATCTCCATTGAACATACTTCTTAGTCCAGCACCAGACTTCATCTGTGTCTGGGAAACCATCCTAATATATCTGTTCCTTTACGTTCCGTCACCTGAGCCAGTCCAGAGCATATACAGTGGGGAGAACAAGTTTTTGATACACTGCCGATTTTGCAGGTTTTCCTACTTACAAAGCATGTAGAGGTCTGTTATTTTTATCATAGGTACATTTCAACTGTGAGAGACGGAATCAAAAATCCAGAAAATCACATTGTATGATTTTTAAGTTATTAATTTGCATACCTTCTCCGGGATGAGTACAGCAATGAAGTTACATTTTAGGTGGACATTTGTTTTTGACTTAAATTTTGCAGAATCACACAGAAGGCACACAGAGAGACAATGAGAAACACAGAGACAGTGAGTGTTCTATAAGGACAAACATACACAGTGAGGGATGGAAGAGAAGAAGGAGAGCAGAGAGAGTGTGACAGGGAGAGTGAGAGAAAGCGAGAGAGCGATAGAAAAAGAACAAGAGAGATACATAGAGAAAGAGAGAGAGAGAGAGAATACCAACCTGTCCAGTCTTTGACCCATTTGTCTCTCTTCCCAGTCATCTTCTTCAGGGCCATGGAGCAGCTCTTCAGAGAGTCCTTCAATGTCCAGTGCATGGTCCTCTCCAAGTCACACAGCCAGGCCTAGACACACACATGCATGAACACACACACACGTACACACACATCAGAAAAACATAAATATCACCAGACACAGCAGATTTTTTTTTATTTTTTTTATACTTACCCATAGTCAGATGAACTCGTGAATACCATTTTTATGTAGTTTGGTGAGCCAATGCTAACTAGCGTTAGCACAATGACAAAGTCTACTCTGGGTAGAACATTTTAAAAACCGCTTAGCAGTAGTTTACCACATCAGTCACCGGTTTCATTAATAAGTGCATTGACGATGTCATCCCCACAGTGACCGTACAGTGAGGGAAAAAAGTATTTGATCCCCTGCTGATTTTGTACGTTTGCCCACTGACAAAGAAATTATCAGACTATAATTTTAATGGTAGGTTTATTTGAACAGTGAGAGACAGAATAGCAACAAAAAAATCCAGAAAAACGCATGTCATAAATGTTATAAATTGATTAGCATTTTAATTATTTAATTAAGATTTAATTAAGATTTCTAGCTTTTATACAGGTAACGAGCTGAGCGTAGGAGTACACTCTTAAAGGGAGTGCTCCTAATCTCAGCTTGTTACCTGTATAAAAGTCACCTGTCCACAGAAGCAATCAATCAATCAATCAGATTCCAAACTCTCCACCATGGCGAAGACCAAAGAGCTCTCCAAGGATGTCAGGGACAATATTGTAGACCTACACAAGGCTGGAATGGGCTACAAGACCATCGCCAAGCAGCTTGGTGAGAAGGTGACAACAGTTGGTGCGATTATTCGCAAATGGAAGAAACACAAAAGAACTGTCAATCTCCCTCGGCAATGATCATAAGAATGGTGAGAAACCAGCCCAGAACTACACGAGAGGATCTTGTCAATGATCTCAAGGCAGCTGGGACCATAGTCACCAAGAAAACAATTGGTAACACACTACGCAGTGAATGACTGAAATCCTGCAGCGCCCACAAGGTCCCCCTGCTCAAGAAAGCTCATATACATGCCCGTCTGAAGTTTGCCAGTGAACACCTGAATGATTCAGAGGACAACTGGGTGAAAGTGTTGTGGTCAGATGAGACTAAAATGGAGCTCTTTGGCATCAACTCAACTCGCCGTGTTTGGAGGAGGAGGAATGTTGCCTATGACACCAAGAACCCCATCCCCACCGTCAAACATGGAGGTGGAAACATTATGCTTTGTGGGTGTTTTTCTGCTAAGGGGACAGGACAACTTCACCGCATCAAAGGGACGATGGACGGGGTAATGTATGGTTAAAATTTGGGTGAGAACCTCCTTCCCTCAGCCAGTGCATTGAAAATGGGTCGTGGTATTCCAGCATGACAATGACCCAAAACACACGGCCAAGGCAACAAAGGAGTGGCTCAAGAAGAAGCACATTAAGGTCCTGGAGCAGCCTAGCCAGTCTTCAGACGTTAATCCCATACAAAATCTGTGGAGGGAGCTGAAGGTTTGAGTTGCCAAACATCAGCCTCAAAACCTTAATGACTTGGAGAAGATCTGCAAAGAGGAGAGGGACAAAATCCCTCCTGAGATGTGTGCAAACCTGGTGGCCAACTACAAGAAACGTCTGACCTCTGGGATTGCCAACAAGGGTTTTGCCACCAAGTACTAAGTCATGTTTTGCAGAGGGGTCAAATACTTATTTCCCTCATTAAAATGTAAATCAATTTATAACATTTTTGACATGCGTTTTTCTGGATTTTATTTGTTGTTGTTTGTCTCTCACTGTTAACATACCATTAAAATTATAGACTGATCATTTCTTTGTCAGTGGGCAAACATACAAAATCAGCTGGGGATCAAATATGTTTTCCCTCACTGTATGTACATATCCCAACCAGAAGCCATGGATTACAGGCAACATCCACACTGAGCTAAAGTCTAGAGCTGCTGCTTTCAAGGAGCGGGACACTAACCTGGACGCTTATAAGAAATCCCACTTCAACCTCCGACGAGACATCAAACAGGCAGTGTAAATAAAGGACTAAAATCAAATCCTATTACCGCTGGCTCTGACTCTCGTTGGATGTGGCAGGGCTTTCATACTATCACAGATTACAAAGGGAAACCCAGCAGCAAATTGCCCAGTTATGCTAGCCTACCAGACAAGATAAATGCCTTCTATGCTTGCTTCTGGACAAGCAACACTGAACCATGCATGAGAGCACCAGCTGTTCCAGACGACTGTGTGATCTCACTCGCCGTAGCTGGTGAGTAAGACCTTTAAACACGTTAACATTCACAAGGCCGTGGGGACAGATGGATTACCAAGATGAGTACTTAGAAAATTCTCTGACCAGTTGGCAAGTGTCTTCACTGACATGTTCAATCTCTCCCTGACGCAGTCTGTAATACCTACATGTTTCAAGCAGATCACCATAGTCCCTCTGCCATAGAAAGCCAAGGTAACCTGTATAAATGACTATCGCCCCGTAGTACTCACATTTGTAGCCATAAAATGCTTTTAAAGTCTGGTAATGTCTCACATCAACACCATCATCCCAGACACCCTGGACCCACTCCAATTCACATACCGCCCAAACAGATACACAGATGACGTAATCTCTATTGCACTCCACACTGCCCTCACCCACCTGGACAAGAGGAACACCTATTTGGGAATGTTGTTCATCGAGTACAGCTCAGCGTTCCCTCCAAGCTCATCACTAAGACCCTGGACATCCACCCTTAACACGGGGCCCCTCAGGGGTGTGTGCTTAGTCCCCTCCTTTATTCCCTGTTCACCCACGACTGCATGGCCTTGCATGATTCCAACACCATCATTAAGTTACATGGGATACATTTTATGAGCCCTACATTAAAGACATTTAATGAGCACAAGCCAAAAAGAGCCCAAATGATTGTGCCATTATCCAATACATATATGATATAGGCTACTGCACATTACGCACGACAGATAAACATAAAAGCCCACAGATGTAGCTAGCTATATGCTCTCTTGGGTAAATAAATGAAACTAGCTCCAGTAGGCTAATCTTTTTGAGTGTGAACTGTATTGCTGTACTGTATGGTATCACAGCGAACATGCGATTCTGGTGCTGCACATGCGGACTAGAAAGTTACAAGTATAGGCTAGCGAATTTGATGTAATAGGACTTATTTGTATAATTAGTAGGCTGACACATATATACCGTTCATAATATTTCCCCTAATGTTATTAACCTACCTCCTCTTTCTCTCTCTATTGTTGCTTCATTCCTTCCTCTCTTTCAACAGTGAAATACGTTTCGTTGTCCTCATCTTCATCGTTCTAATGACATCCTTGAATAACATAGAACTAGAATTAGATGCAGGAGGCTTTCACTTTTCTTCACGAAGATTGATGGTTATGGGAAGAAATAACTGCTATAGCCTACATCCGTCGCGAGTTCACTCTTCTTTCAAACTTCCCGTGAGTTCTATTGGCTGCTGTACTTAACATTCAGCAAACAATAGCTTGCATCCCTCTTTGAATAGTCTATAGTTATAAGAAATCCCCCCCCCCCCCCCCCCCAGAAAAATATGTCCAGCAAGCTATTCTAGTCTAGCTTTACCTGCATGGGACTCCAAGAACTGAGGAGCGTTTGTTTAGGAGAGAGGCCAGCGGAACATGCGCAAGAGACAGAGGCTATATGTTAGAAGCTTATTATGCATAACCCATCATTAATTAGCTAAATATGAGGCTAATACTGCATTAAATCTATTGCCTGAAAAAGGTAGACTAGGACATCTATATATAGGGCTATATACAGTCTCAATCTAGAACAGGGTTATCTAGAACAGGGTTACCTAGAACAGGATTATCTAGAACAGGGTTAACTAGAACAGGGTTATCTATTTTGGATGCAATTTGAATGGAGGTTATGGAGAGAGAGAGAGAAAGACTGCGAGAGAGTGCTCGCGCATGCAATGATTTAAAGCAAAGATATTCGAGTGATAGTCTGTTTTAAAACTCTGCAGCTGCAATTAGGAACATAATCATCTTTACAATGAAAAAACAGGCCAGATGGAGATGGGTAAATTAGACATGCATTCACTCTTTATATTACTGTAGCATAGACTATGTTGCAGCAAATGCAGGCCTACCTGTCACAAGAACAAAAGTTCCCATGATGAGATGATAGGTCTACATGCATTGTGAACTGAGCTCCATACTGAGATGGGCTGTCTGTCCACACCCTGAGCGTTGATTCATCATGCAGAGGCCGTAGAGAAGCCAGATTTAGACATTGCATATAATTTAACAGTTCCATTTCACACCATGCTGTTCACATAAATAATTGATTATAATTTACCGGTTTCTCGCAGTTATTTATACTAGGAAAAGGGAGTGGTTTTGGGCAGTAAATCTTGGATACCGGGTTCCTGCCATTCAACCCCATTGTGTACCTGAGTGGTGGATTCCCCTCAGGGCGTTGTTGTCCTTGTTCAATCGGTCCATGATGGCCATCAAACTCTGTGGACTCTCTGGGAAGCTGCTTACGGATGTCCTCGCCCAGGAACATGTTCTAGAGAGAAGAGGGATGAAATAGAGAGAGAGAGAGGAGGCGTAAGGGAAAGGGGGATACCTAGTCATTTGTCCAACCCCTCTGAATCAGAGAGCCCGGGGAACAGTGGGTTAACTGCCTTGCTCAGGGGCAGAAAGACAGATTTTCACCTTGTCAGCTCGGGGATTCGATCCAGCAACCTTCCCGTTACTGGCCCAACACGGTAGAGAGAGAGAGAGAGAGAGAGAGAGAGAGAGAGAGAGAGAGAGAGAGAAAAAAGGAGAAAAAACGGATAAAAGAAAGCAGAGAGGATATAGAGAGAGAGAGACAGCGAAAGAAAGAATGAGAGAGAGAAAGAGAAGGGAGAGAGAGAAAAACAGGGAGAAGATAGAAAACAGACGAGTTGAACCTCTCTCTAAATGTGTTACAGGTGTGTTTACGCCCGGCTGCATACAATAGATGTTGCTAAAACACCACTCTGTTTAGACAGCTGATCAGAACTAGGCGAGCAAACATGTTTTACGTTGTTCTCTGTGTGTTTCAGGTTGGATCAATATGCTTTATGTTGTACTCAATGTGTTTTATGTGTACTCAGGATATGGGCGTCAGAGGACTTGTGAGTTGTGAGTTGAGTGTTTGTGAGTTGATGTGAAAGGTTGTTTGTATATAGAAGAGTATACAACTTAAATTAAGGCCTACACTTTGTTCCTGTGTTATGTTCCTGACTCCCAAGAGCATCCAAAATCTGTGTCAGGGTGTAAGAATGTAGGAGAATGTGTGCGGAAAGGAGAGAGAGAGAGGGAGAGAGAGAGAGAGAGAGAGAGAGATACAGAGAGAGATACAGAGAGAGAGAGAGAGAGAGAGAGAGAGAGAGAGAGAGTGTGTGTGTGTGTGTGTATGTGCATGGGGGCTGTATGCATACATGAGAGTGTGTGTGTTTTGAGCAATGATATATGTGTTTGTGTGTGTCTTTCCCTTCATGTGTTTGTGTGTGTCTCTCCTTGCATGTGTTTGTGTGTGTCTCTCTCTGCATGTGTTTGTATCCTCACTGAGTACCACCTCCATGAACTCCAGGACCAGAGAGAGGCAGCGCTCCCAACGCTCCACCTCCTTCTCAAAGGTCCTGATGGTCCTGGATGTCTTCGTGGTGGAGAGGGTAGTCCTCTAAGGCCTGGAACCCCTCCTCTTTACCCCAGGAGAGGAAAGGAGACACAGAGTCAGATGGAGCAAGTTAGAACTTATTACCATGACTAGACTCTTCAACATTTGAAAGGGGGACACAGGAACGGTTGGATGGCTCAGACAACGTAAATGATTATCATGGTCAGACATTACATCATGAAAACATCTCACATGAAAGAGCAGCATATGGCCACGGTCAGAGAACATGAATACATATGTACACTCACTTACATCTTGATGAAAGCATTACGTACATTCAGAAATACATAATGTACATACTCAGAAACTCTAACAGACATGTTGACACGTGTGACTAGTTCAGATATAAAGCTCTGCTCAGACAGACTAGCCATGCATACAAGCAAGGCTGTTTAAGTATCCATGCAGTTTCCACTAGTTTATTTAGTGCTGGCTATAACAATGCTGTGTCACAGGTCTCCAGTAGTCTGTTAAGTGCTGGCTATAACAGTGCTGTGTCACCAGTCCCCAGTAGTTAATTTAGTGCTCGCTATAACAGGGCTGTGTCACAAGTCCCCAGTAGTTAATTTAGTGCTGGCTATAACAGTGCTGTGTCACAAGTCCCCAGTAGTTTATTTAGTGCTGGCTATAACAGTGCTGTGTCACCAGTCCCCAGTAGTTAATTTAGTGCTGGCTATAACAGTGCTGTGTCACCAGTCCCCAGTAGTTAATTTAGTGCTGGCTATAACAGTGCTGTGTCACCAGTCCCCAGTAGTTAATTTAGTGATGGCTATAACAGTGCTGTGTCACCAGTCCCCAGTAGTTAATTTAGTGCTGGCTATAACAGTACTGTGTCACCAGTCCCCAGTAGTTAATTTAGTGCTGGCTATAACAGTGCTGTGTCACCAGTCCCCAGTAGTTTATTTAGTGCTGGCTATAACAGTGCTGTGTCACAAGTCCCCAGCAGTTAATTTAGTGCTGGCTATAACAGTGCTGTGTCACCAGTCCCCAGTAGTTCATTTAGTGCTGGCTATAACAGTGCTGTGTCACCAGTCCCCAGTAGTTTATTTAGTGCTGGCTATAACAGTGCTGTGTCACAGGTCAACAGTAGTTAATTTAGTGCTGGCTATAACAGTGCTGTGTCACCAGTCCCCAGTAGTTAATTTAGTGCTGGCTATAACAGTACTGTGTCACCAGTCCCCAATAGTTAATTTAGTGCTGGCTATAACAGTAATGTGTCACCAGTCTCCAGTAGTTAATTTAGTGCTGGCTATGACAGTGTTGAGTCACAGGTCAACAGTAGATAATTTAGTGCTGGCTATAACAGTGTTGAGTCACAGGTCAACAGTAGTTTATTTAGTGCTGGCTATAACAGTGCTGTGTCACCAGTCTCCAGTAGATAATTTAGTGCTGGCTATAACAGTGCTGTGTCACCAATCTCCAGTAGATAATTTAGTGCTGGCTATAAC
The DNA here is from genome assembly GCF_045791955.1 of Oncorhynchus clarkii lewisi. Lineage (NCBI taxonomy): Eukaryota > Metazoa > Chordata > Actinopteri > Salmoniformes > Salmonidae > Oncorhynchus > Oncorhynchus clarkii. Next base: position 18,673,782 of record NC_092155.1, read on the forward strand.
AGTGCTGTGTCACCAGTCTCCAGTAGATAATTTAGTGCTGGCTATAACAGTGCTGTGTCACCAATCTCCAGAAGATAATTTAGTGCTGGCTATAACAGTGTTGTGTCACAGGTCAACAGTAGTTTATTTAGTGCTGGCTATAACAGTGCTGTGTCACCAGTCCCCAGTAGTTAATTTAGTGCTGGCTATAACAGTGCTGTGTCACCAGTCCCCAGTAGTTAATTTAGTGCTGGCTATAACAGTGCTGTGTCACCAGTGTCCAGTAGATAATTTAGTGCTGGTTATAACAGTGCTGTGTCAACAGTCTCCAGTAGATAATTTAGTGCTGGCTATAACAGTGTTGAGTCACAGGTCAACAGTAGTTTATTTAGTGCTGGCTATAACAGTGCTGTGTCACCAGTCCCCAGTAGTTCATTTAGTGCTGGCTATAACAGTGTTGAGTCACAGGTCAACAGTAGTTTATTTAGTGCTGGCTATAACAGTGCTGTGTCACCAGTCCCCAGTAGTTAATTTAGTGCTGGCTATAACAGTGTTGAGTCACAGGTCAACAGTAGTTTATTTAGTGCTGGCTATAACAGTGCTGTGTCACCAGTCTCCAGTAGTTTATTCAGTGCTGGCTATAACGGTGCTGTGTTCTGTGAGCTGCCAGTCCAGCCAGAATCACTGACTCACATGGAGCCCTACACACATACACACACGCCCCCCCCCCCCCGAGCGTGCCTGGTAACCATGGCAGCAGCCTCGCGCAGCACTGCAGCCGTTACCATGCCAACGGCAGCCTTCTGCGAGGTTCAGACGCGGTGGGTGACACCTGAAGCACACGCACACACACATACACACATACACACATACACACACAGAGATCATGGCTTCAGCCTTCAGCAGGTGTGTAGAGTGCTCTACAAACCCCCTCCTCCTGTTCTGAGCTGCACCTTCCCCGTCTGGCTAATGAGAGACCCAGCCTGGCTCTGGGCTGACACACTGTGTAGTAGACAGACATAGACACACTGCTTCACAGATACACACACCAGCATGCACCCACACCACTGCTGTCCACTTATTAGTAACCAGCCCTTCAATGTCAATGTGAGCTCTCAAGGACTGTGGCACTGAGAGAGACTGGGGCCATGCAGAGCAGAGAGGAGGAGAGGAGTAGAGAGGACATTAATGCATTCCCGACAGACCACAGGAACTACAGGTTCATCTACCTACACAATACCTCAGACTGGGTGGTTTGGGGGTTGTCAGGATAGAGAATAGCCTTCCTGTTGTTTCACCACATTAGATGGGAAAATAAAGGAGGAAAGGATTCATACTTGGCTCTAAAGGAGAAAGAGAGAGAGAGAGAGAGAGAGAGAGAGAGAGAGAGAGAGGAGAGAGAGAGAGAGAGAGAGAGAGAGAGAGAGGTGGGGGAGAGACAGAGATGGGGGGAGAGGGGGGGGTGAGAGAGTGGGAGTGAAAGAGAATGGGGGAGAGACAGGGGGGTGAGAAAGAGATGTGGGTACTTGAGGGAAGGAGAATGGAAGGAAGAGGCTAGGTCTGGGTCTGTGATACAGTAACTGGGTCTGGCCTATGGCAGCCATACACTCCATCAGCTAGCCACATGCTCAGACTCAGAAATATACACTAACACACACGCACCACTCAGAGCATAAACACACACGTCACAAATGGCATAACCCACTCAGAGCACACACACACGCTGGTTAGATGCACACGTGGTATGAACACACGCATGAGCTCACTGACCCACAACATTCACCATCAGTCCACACATACTGTATTCTTCACTTGATTTATCCATCTGCCACACACACACACACACACGCACATGCGCACGCACGCACACAAACACACACACACACACACACACACACACACACACACACACACACACACACACACACACACACACACACACACACACACACACACACACACACACACACGCAGAGCTAGAGGAGAGTCTAGTGGTTCAGACTCTACATTGCTGAATGGAGTCAAAGCTATGGGGAGCTGTGTGTGTGTGTGTGTGTGTGTGTGTGTGTGTGTGTGTGTGTGTGTGTGTGTGTGTGTGTGTGTGTGTGTGTGTGTGTGTGTGTGTGTGTGTGTAATGTGTGTGCGTGTGTGTGTGTGTGTGTGTGTGTGTGTGTGTAAACAGCCATGCTGCTAGGTTTGTGTGTGCATTTCTTATTCCAGAAAGTGGCCTGTTTTTAATATATTTCATATAAAGGCTGTGAAATGATCTGTGGATATCAGTTGATGATGTGTGTTGGATGTCTTTTGTCAAATGTGTTGGTGTGTGTGTGTGTGTGTGTGGTGTGTATGCCTGAGGGCATGTTTGTACAACCCAGTGTGTGTGCACAGCAGGGTTCTTGCAGTGTGAGGAACAGGTGAGAGACAACCAGAGGAAGCTGACAAATCTACTGCATCGACTGTATTCAGAGGCACTCCTCTGAGATCCAGGAAACACACATCACACATATTCAACTTCCACAGTTAGAAATGAAAAGAAATACGTTGCAGATAACTCAGGGCTCTATGCTGACCTTTTTTTACAAGGAGCAAGTGTGCGCCTAATTTGAAAAATGTATGCGCACACAAAGAAATTTAGGAGCACAACGCACCATTTTTGAGGTAATAACGCTCGAGTGCTAAATTTTTCTAGGTGCACTGGTGCTCCTAAATTAAAATTCCAGGTCGCATAGCAAATATTTAGGCACATATGCTAGTAAAATGGTCACACTGTACAGCCCTGTAATCGGGACCATATCTGGAAACAACAGTGTTTATGAGACTGAGTTCTTTGTGTTTATCAGGGAGCATTGAAAGCCATATCCCTGTTTTCTGCCCTCACTCACCCCTATGTTTACTGCAGTGCAGGCATTTACCGACTGACTGTGGCATAGCCCTGCATAGTTTAGCCTCCTAGATTTCCCCCCTCCATGGCTGACCGCCTGTGTGAAGCGTTAGCCTTAGCATAGCGGTAGCCTCCTAGCCTTTCCCCCGTCCTTGGCCAATAACCCAGCCTCTCTGGCTGACTGCCTGTGCTGTAGCATTAAGGCTTGGGAGACTTCATGCAGCCTAGCGAATCGGAGCGCACCGCAGTGTTGCAATTACATTTTTCCATCTTTTTCTTTCTGTGGTTTTCCAGTAGACTAAACGCTATGTTGCATATTGGTGCCTTTTGCAGGTTGGATTGGTCACTTATACACCTAGACACTATCCCCCAAAACCCACCACCCCATCCGACTACTTTGTCCCTAAACGATCCTACACCAGACTAGACGCTGGGAGGATGGAACCCCTTCTCTCAAAACTTCCTGTATAAGTGACCACTCCAACCTGCAAAAGGCAAAATATGCAACATAGCGTTTCTTTCAAAACTTCCTGTAGATCCTCTGCACTAAAATCACTCACACCCAAATATTTCTCTGCTGCTGCAAATGCCACATCTGTCTTCTGTGATTTCCACTCCATCAGTGCAGTGCAGCTGATCACCATGTCTATAAACTCAATAAATCCAACCTTGATATTTATTTTATTTTTATTTCACCTTTATTTAACCAGGTAGGCTAGTTGAGAAAAAGTTATCATTTGCAACTGCGACCTGGCCAAGATAAAGCATAGCAGTTCGACACATACAACAACACAGAGTTACACATGGAATGAACAAAAACATACAGTCAATAATACAGTAGAACAAAAGAAAACAAAAAGTCTATATACAGTGAGTGCAAATGAGGTAAGTTAAGGAAATAAATAGGCCATGGTGGCGAAGTAATTACATATAACAATTAAACACTGGAATGGTAGATAGGCAGAAGATGAATGTGCAGGTAGAGATACTGGGGTGCAAAGGAGCAAAATAAATAAATAAATACCAGTATGGGGATGAGGTAGGTAGATAGATGGGCTGTTTGCAGATAGGCTAAGTACAGGTGCAGTGATCTGTAAAATGTTCTGACAGCTGGTGCTTAAAGCTAGTGAGAGAGATGTGAGTCTCCAGCTTCAGAGATTTTTGCAATTCGTTCCAGTCATGGGCAGCAGAGAACTGGAAGGAAAGACGACCAAAGGAGGACTTGGCTTTGGGGGTGACCAGTGAGATATACCTGACCAGTGAGCTGAGATAAGGCGGGGCTTTACCTAGCAGAGACTTGTAGATAACCTGTAGCCAATGGGTTTGGCGACGAGTATGAAGCGAGGGCCAACCAACGAGAGTGTATAGGTCGCAATGGTGGGTAGTGTATGGGGCTTTGGTGACAAAACGGATGGCACTGTGATAGACTGCATCCAATTTGTTGAGTAGAGTGTTGGAGGCTATTTTATAGATGACATCACCGAAGTTGAGGATTGGTAGGATGGTCAGTTTTACGAGGGTATGTTTGGAAGCATGAGTGAAGGATGCTTTGTTGCGATATAGGAAGCTGATTCTAGATTTAATATTGGATTGGAGATGCTTAATGTGAGTCCAGAAGGAGAGTTTACAGTCTAACCAGACACCCAGGTATTTGTAGTTGTCCACGTATTCTAAATCAGAGCAGTCCAGAGTAGTGATGCTGGACGGTCGAGCAGGTGCGGGCAGCGATCGATTGAAAAGCATGCATTTAGTTTTACTTGCATTTAAGAGCAGTTGGAGGCCACGGAAGGAGAGTTGTATGGCATTGAAGCTCGTCTGGAGGTTAGTTAACACAGTGTCCAAGGAGGGGCCAGAAGTATACAGAATGGTGCCGTCTGCGTAGAGGTGGATCAGAGAATCACCAGCAGCAAGAGCAACATCATTGATGTATACAGAAAAGAGAGTCGGCCCGAGAATTGAACCCTGTGGCACACCCATAGAGACTGTCAGAGGTCCAGACAACAGGCCCTCCGATTTGACACACTGAACTCTATCAGAGAAGTAGTTGGTAAACCAGGCGAGGCAATCATTTGAGAAACCAAGGCTGTCGAGTCTGCTAATAAAAATGCTCCTCCTCTCTGGCTCTCTCTCTCTTCAGACCTGCTCATTGGGGGTCTCCCAGTTGACTCACTCACCCTTGGGCTATCCTCTACCCTCTTCACTGCCTCAGCATAGGAACCTTTCTGCCCTACTCGAACTGGCAATATCAACCTGTCTCACTCTCACAGGGCACTTCGGATCCCCAGTTGCATGGGCACCCCCACAGTTAACACACAGTTCTTTCTCTATCCCAATTGTACACTTACTATTACTATACTCTCTTGCACATTTCTCCCATCTTGGAATCACCCTTCCGCACTCTGCTGCGACATGTCCGAATCCTTGACATCTAAAGCGGGTTCAGAGCATGGGCCCTCAAAAGAATAGCAAATATAACCTAATCAACATTATCAGTTAGAATCTCTGTGTCAAAGCTCAACAACAGTTGAAAAGTTCATAAGCACAAGGAATATTATTTTTAATTTGATCCATCTCTACGCTACCCCACTGATCACCCCTTTTGGCCGCGGCCTGCTCCGTGGAGTACACCACATGTTGAGCCCTGAGGCACGTGACTAAAAGCACCCGCATCCTCTGTGAGGCAGATACAAAAAAAATCGAAACAATTCCACTTCTCGAAACTTTCACAGATTCCCAGTTTGGCCTTCTCCCAGCTTGACACAATGTATTGGTTGGCCAAAAAACAGGAATCCACTCTTTCCAAAAATCTCACTCCTACAGCACCTGTCCAAAATCATCTCTTGTAGGATTCTCAGGGCAAACGTTGGACGTCTCTACCACACCTGTCGCCGCTGGTAGGCCCACTACATTCTGGACTGGCTCAACTTCAGAGCGCTCACCACCTCCGACTGACACCATTTCCAGATAATCAAGGTTCTCAAGAGAGCATGAAGACCTATTAAAAGTAATAACTATGTGATTCTAGGCTATTTTGAAACGGTAAAAACAGCTGCTGACCATGTGCTTTTCTTTTCTCTATGAGCAAAAATTATGAAATTCTATTTTGAGCTGAAATGGGAGCGAATACATACAAGCAGCAAATCGAACTGTTGTAGGTTACACTGGAAAGTATAGGAGTCTTTCCCAGTGCATATTATTTAATTATAAATCTGATTATTCACATGGGGATATGTGGGAAGCTAAAAGGCTAGCTTGCTTGCTGTTTTTAGCCAGCTAGCTAGCATACTGCTAGCTGTTTAGCCCACAGCCAACTGGCAGGCACAAAATGAGATAATGTAAAACAAACCTAAACTTCTATTACATGTAGCTATTTGCTGTTCTAGTTTAGGAATGCATGGACAGGTGAGGTATCATGTTACTAAAAGGTACACGATGCTCTGAAAGAATCAGGCTCCACCAAAGTGCACACACACGCGGTAAATAACAGAGCGATGTGAGTGGAGAGCTTTATCCTTGTGTCAGCCGCCTAGTCTTTCCTTGCGACCTGGTTGACTGCCTGTACCGTAGCCTTAGCCTCTAGTAGAGTTAGCCTCCTAGCGTTGCCCCTCTCCTTGGTCAATAGAGTAGCCTAGTTTCCCTGGCTGATCACCTTTGCCGTAGACTTCGCCTCCTAGCCTTTCCCCTCTCCCTGGCCAATCAGTGTGGCTGGTTGGGGATGCTAATTGAATTGGGCTGAAGGTCTAATTCTAATCTGCAGCAGATGGCCCGGGCATTTCTGAATTCTCCAGCAGTCAGCCAGGACCTGCCCTGGGTAATGAAATCCAGGACAGGCTCAGACACACACACACACACACACACACACACACACACACACACACACACACACACACACACACACACACACACACATAGTCAGATATGCACACACAGGCACGGACGCAGGCAGGCACGCCCACACACTCCTACACACACTCGCTCACAAACACACACACACACACCCACTCGCCCTCTCTCAAACACACACACACTCACCCCTATGGCGACATTCCTATGGGTGTATGGGCTAAGCACTAGGTGGCGGTGTTGGGCTGTGCTGGCCGGGCGGTGGCGCATGCTCTACTAAAGACGCAATAAAGACACAAATCAAGGGTCATAATTTGGAGAACGGCTCAAACTGGGGGTTGAGTTATAATTTTCCGAGGTTTTGTGCGGCATTCACAGGAGAATAAACAGTGTGAGCACTAAATCACACAGTGGGGAGGCAGGAGAGAGGTGTGTGTGTGTGAGAACAGGCTTGTAATGTAATAACAGAACAACACAGAGAAGGAACATTGCTCCTCAATGTAACTACTGTCATCAGCTATCAAGTACATCTGGGACTGCTGTAGCGGGCCTGCCAAGGACTGTGCAAGCAAACAGTACAAAGGTGTGTAGGTGTGTGTGTGTGCGACTGCTTTTCTTAGGTGCGGGCGGGTGTGTAGTGTTCTGTGTGTGACGTTAATGTGCACCCTAGGAGAACAGAATGTGTGTGTTATTGTGTAGTGTTCTGTGTGTGACGTTAATGTGTACCCTAGGAGAACAGAATGTGTGTGTTATTGTGTAGTGTTCTGTGTGTGACGTTAATGTGTACCCTAGGAGAACAGAATGTGTGTGTTATTGTGTAGTGTTCTGTGTGTGACGTTAATGTGTACCCTAGGAGAACAGAATGTGTGTGTTATGGTGTAGTGTTCTGTGTGTGACGTTAATGTGTACCCTAGGAGAACATAATGTGTGTGTTATGGTGTAGTGTTCTGTGTGTGACGTTAATGTGTACCCTAGGAGAACAGAATGTGTGTGTTATTGTGCAGTGAAGTAGAAACGTGTAGATGTATTTTCTAAGTGTAGCCTACAATTATATATGATTGTTTTTGGATTATAGTTGTGTTTGTGCGAGTGCATAGTGTGTGAGTTGTGTGTCCACAAGTGTGCGTGTGTGTCCGTAACAGCCCATGTGTAGGCAACTGCACGCACAAGGATGTGCATAAGTGTTAATGTATGTGTTTGCACCTGTGTGTGTGTGCGTGTATTCATGGCAGCCGGTCTGGGGGCAGTGAAAGATGGATGGGTGAGTCTGTGGGTGGTAATTACAGGTGATTTGTGCTTCGTCGTGCACAGCGTGTCCTGACTTTCTGTTATTACAGCCAGAGCACAGAGCAGGGCACACACACTTACATGGCCTGTTTCCTCTCTCCAGCACGGGGCCAAAGCATGCGTCAGCCCCTCTATAATCACCGTCAGCCAGCCGCTTTGGCCCAGTGTGTATGTGTGTGCTTATTCATATTATCCATAGTATCATCATCAATCATCTGTCCCCATGGCCAGACATTGTCATCAGTTATTGAGAGGCACAATAATTTGGAATTGATTTAGTCCCCCACATTGGGCTCGGAATACAAAATGCTCAGTATTTTGGCGGAGGGGTAGATGGGTAAATCCTGTAAAATGATTCTGAAGAGAGATCTAAGCTTCCCCCAGAGAGATTTAAATAACCCCATCACATGTGCCTCCCCCTCCTCCTCTCTTCCTTTCCTCTGGCTAGGGTTGTGAGGAGGAGGTATACAAATACACAATAGCTGGGCCCGTGTGTGTGTGTGTACGCTTGTGTGTGTATACTTGTGTGTGTTGAATGAGGGGGAGGAGGTGAGAGATGACCTGACGGATGGAATCTCTCCTCCTACACCTAATCCTGGTGTTTACAAGGCAACACATTTGGGAGGAAGGAGAGATGAAAACAGAAAGAATTTAACAGAAACACCCAGCCCACAATGTCGTACTCTGCTATAGAAAACAGGGGTATGACTGGTGCCTTTCAATAGAGAGAGATTGTCATGTGAGGCGGAGAGAGGAGCCTCTAAGCTCCCACCTCCTCTTTTCTCTCTTTCCGTACCCTGTTAATTTGTCCATCTTTCCTCCCATTTCAGCCTAACACCATCTCTGCTATCTTTTTCATTCCATCTTTGTCACTCCTCTCTATCTATCGCTGTTCTTCCTCCCCTCCCTCTCTCTTCCTCCCCTCCCTCTCTCTTCCTCCCCTCTCTCTCTTCCTCCCCTCTCTCTCTTCCTCCCCCCTCTCTCTTCCTCCCCCCTCTCTCTCTCTTCCTCCCCTCTCTCTCTCTTCCTCCACTCCCTCTCCCTCTTCACTTTCTCTCCCTCCCTCTCTCTTCCTCTCTCCCTCCCTCTCTCTTCCTCCCCCTCTCTCCCTCTCTCTCTTCCTCCCCCTCTCTCCCTCTCTCTCTTCCTCCCCCCCTCTCTCTCTCTTCCTCCACTCCCTCTCCCTCTTCCTCCCCTCTCTTCCCCCTCTCTCCCTCTCTCTCTTCCTCCCCTCCCTCTCTCTTCCTCTCCCTCCTCTCTCTTCCTCCCCCTCTCTCCCTTCCTCCCCTCCCTCTCATTTCCATTTCAATTTAAATGGCTTTATTGGCATGGGAAACATATGTTTACATTGCCAAAGCAAGTGAAATAGATAAACAAAAGTGAAATAAACAACAACAAAAAATTACACTTCCAAAAGTTCCAAAATAATAAAGACATTTCAAATGTCATATGATGTCTATAGAAAGTGTTGTAATGATGTGCAAATAGTTCAAGTACACAGGGGAAAATAAATATAGTTTGCATTTCCAATGGTGTTTGTTCTTCACTCGTTGCCCTTTTCTTGTAGCAACAGGTCACACATCTTGCTGCTTTGATTGCACACTCTTCTCCTCTCTCTCTGTGGTGCGACCTGGCGGTGGCTCACTGGTTTGTGGGAGAAGCTGACGTGACACTTGGAGAGAGTGTGAGTGAGTGAGTGAGAGAGAGAGATGCTGCCGCCGCTTTAATTCCTGACACATCTCAACCTCCGCTTCTCATCATCTGCCACATTTAGGCACACACCAGGGTTTCCGTAAGCCGTTAATAGCCGGTTTTTGGCGGATAAAAAAAATAGAACAGCTGATAAATAAAATAAACCTCTGGCCAGTTGTCCTGGAGAAGAACAATTCCCATTGTGAAATAATGCTTTTTAGCCTATTAATTGATGGAAATACCATTCGATGGACATACATTTGACTGGTCATGTCTATGAGTGAATTAGCATAATTGAGTGGAATTACATTTGCATGTGTGTACAGTATATTCGTTATGTATCTTATTTATCACACCCGTACAGCATACAGATACAGAGACTTTAAGCGGAAAATCGCGCGAGAGCTGCTGCCACAGCATCTCAAACAGCAAATGCATAGGTAATGGAAGGAAGGCTTCATCAGCGTATCAAACACCAATTTGAAAACAGATACAGAATTGTTTAAAACCTTTTTCCTACTAGCCTACATTACATATAACGAGGCATGTCTTACCTTACCAAAATCAGACCATATCCGTGGAGGCAATTATTTTATATGAACTTGATTTTATTGTCCAGTAGTCAAAGGCACAATCCAAGTGAAATGTTATGATCCCTTATTGATGTCACTTGTTAAATCCTCTTCAATCAGTGTAGATGAAGGGGAGGAGACAGGGTTAAATAAGGACTTTTAAGCTGTGAGACAATTGAGACATGGATTGTGTATGTGTGCCATTCAGAGGGTGTATGGGCAAGACAAACAATTTAAGTGCCTTTGAATGGGGTATGATAGTAGGTGCCAGGCGCACCGGTATGTGTCAAGAACTGCAATGCTGCTGGGTTTTTCACGCTCAACAGTTTCCCGTGTGTATCAGGGGAAACGTTCCACCACCCAAAGGACATCCAGCCAACTTGACAAGACCGTGGGAAGCATTGGAGTCAACATGGGCCAGCATCCCTGTGGAACGCTTTTGACACCTTGTAGAGGGGTGGGGGGTTGGGGGGAATAGTCAGTATTTAGTGTTCCCTACTCAACATACAAACACACATTCACACAAACACAGGTACAAAGGCCTTAACAGTATCAGGGAATACAAACTAAACCCCATACATACAGTAATTAGAGGGTGTGCTTCAGGCTATTGTTTAAATACCTCTAAAGGACAACCCTGAGAACAGTGCCAGAGAAACATTTCAACCCTAATAATGAAATAGCATTCCTCTTCCAGTGTGTTTGGCATGTGTCCGCACACTGAGTATCTTGCCTAGACTACTTACGCAACATCTTCAGTTTCAAATGTACTGGGTCTTCAACAAAACACAACAGGTATTTCTGTCTAGATGATGTAAATGTGCTGAAGGGAAACTCATTGTCCCTCTGTTAGCATTGGATGACCTTTAATGGATACGCCATTCAGAGTGACATTATAGACACACACTGTAGGGTATATAGTCTTGAGGTCTTTTCTTATCATAAGTCTGCACCTCGTCTTACCTATGATCCTCTCTTTTCACATCTACCTCCTTATTTCTCTCTGTGTCACAGACTATTACAATAATAATGCTAGAATAATTAAGATATCTACACACACAAACACACACACACACACACACACACACATACAAACTAGTACCTCCCTACAGCGTTACATTCTATGAAGTTGAAACATTACCGTTCCCTTGTTTATTTCTGTTGTGCTGGTTCTTTGTGCATGTTTTATTTAGACTCATTTCCATATGAGGCTACTGTATAATATGAATGCCGTACATAACTGTATCGGATAGAGAAAAACAACTCCACAACTCCCCAATCACTCAATTATCCTCTTCACCGACTGGAAACACATGGAAGTTACGGTTCAATTAGGGTAAGGGTAAAAATGATCTAGCCCATAAATTAGGTAAAGTCAATTAGGACAACTTTCCAATTAAGGACAAATCTATGACTTGAGGGCAGGGCTATTTGGAGCTTCTGCTGAGAGGATGGAGCCACGCTGTAACTGTGTCCTTGTTTATGTCCCGCTAATGTGTGTGTCCTGCTCTGCCAACATGGATAGCTGTGAGTAGGTTCTGATACTGAATTTAACCCACAAATGGAGTATTTTGGGGGCCAGCACAGCAGCAAAAGTGTGAGTGCTTACTTCCATGTTTTTGTGTGTCTGTGTGCGCGTGGGAACGTGCGAGTGTGCACTGTGTGTGTTCTGGGAACAGACATACTTTCTTTTGAAGGGGTTTCTAGTCCAACAATACGTGATTTTGATCTGGCTTAATGCTCACCAAAGACCCTGTCTGCTTGCTGAGGGAGGTGAGTTCAAGCATCTATCCTTTTTGTTTCACACAAGCCACAACTAGCTATGTTATCCTTAACCACACTTGAATTGCACCCAAAAGCAGTAAGTCATTTATCGCATCCCAAAAAGCCAGTCTTTTTTACCCCCATGGTACATTTCAGTATTTCAGAATATTTCCGTAGGAAATAGAGGGACATATTTACATAGAGGGACATATTTACATAGAGGGACATATTTACAGTTCAGCTCAAATAACGTCAAGAGGCAAGTCGCCTGCTTTTCATTGAGGCCTTGTTACTGGGGTGACCTGCCTCTCTGTGACCCCTGACCTTTAAAGCTAGAATCCTTAGTTGCAACATCCATTTTTGGATGTGTAAATTAAATAAGTCCACCCACTGATTCCTAAAGAATATAGAAGTTATAAATGCCTCATGAGCTTAGTTCAACCGTTGTACCCAATCAGAACCCAAAATATAAGATTGTTTTACCCCAATGTTTGCAAATAATGTAAATGTAAAAAAAACACTGTATAGCCTCACAACTTAGTCCTTGCATCCATAGCTCTGTCTATGAATTTGAGACTGGTTCAGTTTCTCCAGGCTCATCCCTCAGCTTCTTACCAAAACAGAGGTGGGGTGCTTGCTTTGTTATTGTTTAAATGAAGGATTCTAGCTTTAACTCTGTGACCTTTGTCCCATCCCTGACCTGTAGAGGCGGCCTGACTCACCTCAGACTGTGGCAGCCGACCATCTTTGTAAGGTGCAATGTCTCCTCCCAGTCTTCCTCCAGCGACTGGAAGAAGAATAAAAAATATCTAAATGTTGATGGCTAATGTTAGCAGACGGAACAGATCTCAAGTGCTAATTCTGAGAGGGGCGGAAGGTGGCGTGTGTGTGTGCACCTGTGTGTGTGTGTGTGTGTGTGTGTGTGTTTGAGGGTGATCTCATTTACACCCAAACAGAAAGGCAGGCAGGTGAGCCGGGCAATGAGTCACTTATTTGATGATGTTTTTGGATGATGTTTTCTCATGGAGCAGCAGCTTGAAGCAGCTCTGAAGACAGGAAACCATTGATCCTGGCAGGCACCTAGAGCGAGAGCCCCACTCCGCTCACACATCATAACACAGAGGCAGGCAGGCAGCAGAGAGAACCTGTAGAAATATGCACTATGATCATGAAGGCAAGGCATGGTGTCTCACTTTTTTACTGTCCCTCCCTTCCTCCCTCTTTTCTCCCTCTTTTCATTTTTTTCTCTCCCTCGCCATGACTTCTCAATGAACCGCGTTTGGGTTTGAGGGGCTAGGGGGGGCTTGGAGGGAGGGCAAGAGGACTATTTCAAACACCTCCAGTCCCCTGTGCCTGGCGCTATTCACATACTAAATCTGTGTTGATGTAACCTGTGTCTGGGAATTCATGGGGCTAAAGGCTGCTGGTGAGTAAACGATTATAACAAAACTAACTGTAATCCGTTATATTACCAGCAAAAATATTGTAGTCAGATTTAAGATACTTTTGAAAAACAAAATCATTACTTGTAGGATTACTTTTAAATTCCGAAATGATGTTTGCGTAAAAAAATTATTTGACACCTTTCTGTTGTTTTCTCAATGACATTCAAATCAGCATTGGAAAAAGGCGCAAATTTAAATTACAGTAGTTCCGCCTGAGCAAGTCTGACCTTTAGTCAGATACCAATGACTCCAAAAGTGTTTGATGGGTCGCAGGAATAGGCTTTTGAAGGCTACAGTCCAAACGGTCTTCCAAAGGTGCAACTGCCGGCGCCATCCAAAGATTATCCAAATTGAATAAACGCTTGGAGGTAAAGGATGACAGTAGTGGTGTAGTCTACGGTGATACGGATATCACTTACTATTGATATCTACATAGCACATTGATGTGAATCACACTGCTGCTCTCTCATTTAGCTATTTGTGCCTTAAGGATTGTGGTTGTTGAGGACGGCTGTTCACAAATTTGTATCTGTATTTTAACGCAATAATGGTTGAATGGAAGGAGTCTTAGCTGCCTATCAATTATTGTTTTTGCGACCAGTAAACAGCCAGTGAAAAATGTGCTCTTGCAAAAGCTGCAGTACGGATCCCAGCCTATGGAACAAAAGCCTATGGAACAAAACTCCCCAGTGGTCTTGTGCTCCATACTTTCAAAAACAAGTTTAATTCAAGAAAACCACGAGTAAGGCTTTCATTGCTCAATCTAATTCTTGCTGATGAAAATGTTTTCCATAGGCCTAACGGACACATGCTCAAACTCGCACACTTTTTGATAGACTTGAACAGCTGCAAATGATCAAGATATCAAAAGTGTCACCAACAAAAAGGTCAACTATAGACCTATAGCAAATGCAGCATATGGGATAGATTTTTCACATGCAAATAGCACTTTTCAGTAGTGCTCAAAGCATGTCATTCAGAAACCAGCATTTATTTTTCAACTCGAAGCAATGAGCCCAATCAGACCTCCATGACAAAAGAGTAGGCTAATAAGTGGTTTGTTTTTTGGGTTATGCTGAGGCAAAACAATTTGGCTAAGATATGTCCAAGTCCTATTCTTGAAGATCTAGCGGAATTAAATTCATTGGAATGACTGGGAATCTGACAGACTCTGTTTTTGTTTTATGCTAAGGTATATCCTAATCATATTATTTTCTGTAGTAGTAGTCGCCTACAGTACACAACCAATCCATAAAGTGAAATGCAACATCCGTTTATGGTCAGCTGTGTCAACTCTAACATTGATTTATCCTGCAATAGATAGTTTAATTGGTAATATTCATTTTGGTCTTCTTCTCATGCCTCTTGAGCAGGTTGACGATTTCCTCTAGATTTGCCAGCTGAAAAGTCAAAATTGGCTATTTTGTAAAAAAATATGAAAAATTCAAGCAAATTTTAGTTAAGGTTAGGGTTAGGCATTAGGGTTAACAGGGTGGGTAAGGTTTAAAATAATCAGATTTTATAACTTTGTAGATATGCCAGCTAATGACCACTCTGTAGAGCTGCCTCCAGAACAAGATTCATGATGAAAAACGCTGTTGTGCCTCTTAAGGAGAAAGTAATCTAAAAGTAACGGAAAGTAATCAGATTACATTACAGAGTTAGGGTAATCCCAAAATTACATTACTGATTACAATTTTGAAGGTAACTGGTCTCACACAGGGCTGACAGTCAGGGCTGCTCTCCTCTCCTCTAGAACCCCAGGAAGGGACACCACGCCAGGCAGGCGGGACACCCCAGCCTCAGTCCTGACCTGGAGAAAATGAAGGCCTGACTGTCTCCATTTCCCCAAGGCAGTTCCTGCAGGCAGCTCCTGCCAGAGCAGTGGGCTCCTCCAGCTGCAGGCCAGACCCAGTGAGGGAGGAGGGGAGATGATGAGCTGCAGCCAGAGACTAGCTACACTACTGAACAACCGCCACAGCCACTTAAAACCCCTTATGGTTCTTAGTTAACACTGTACTTGGGGTTATAAGCAGGTTTGGGGTCAATTCCACTTAAATTCTGTCACAAATTGTCTGAATTGAAATGGAATTGACCGCAACAATCCTGGTTATTAGATCAGATGAGCCCTGCACCTGTGGGCCATTCATCAATATAGCACTACACTGACCTAGCCTAATGCTTTGATACACTGGGATCTCAGATGAGGAGCCATTAGACTACAGTATATGAAGACTTTCAGGATCAGGAGTCGAGGAATTCGATTTTACCCTTATAACCAAAGCAAAAGGCTGTGATGACTGAACCCTCAGACCCCAGAGGCACTTTACTGAGAGATGCTGGGACTGGGAGTCCATGATTAACGTGCTGTTGAAAAGACTACACTTTGCTGTTGATCCTGTACAGCAGCTAAGAGAGAGCAGAAGGGAGAGAGAAAATATCAAGACCAAACCGGCAGGACAAAGACAATGAGGTAGGGAGACCGACCGAGAAAGAGAGATTATGAGAGATTGGGGGGTGAGAGAGAGAGGGTGGGAGGGGTGAGAGAGAGAGGGTGGAAGGGGCAAGAGAGAGGGGCGAGAGAGAGATCGGGGGAGACGAGGGAGAGAGAGAGGGGGAGGGGCGAGAGAGAGAGTGAGGGGGGGGCGAGAGAGAGAGGGGGAGGGGCGAGAGAGAGAGGGGAGAGAGAGAGGGGGGAGATCGAGAGGGAGAGGGGGGGGGGAGAGACGAGAGAGAGAGAGAGGGGGAGACGAGAGAGAGAGAGAGGGGGGAGACGAGAGAGAGAGAGGGGTGATGAGAGAAAGGGGAGGGTTGGGAGAGCGAGAGAGGGGGGGTGGGAGAGCGATAGAGAGAGAAAGGCAGCCAAAGGCAGACCTGGCTCTCAAGAGAAGACAGGCTATGTGTACACTGCCCACAAAATGAGGTGGAAACTGAGCTGCACTTCCTAACCTCCTGCCAAATGTATGACCATAGAGACACATATTTCCCTCAGATTATACAGATACACAAAGAATTTGAAAACAAATCCAATTTTGGTAAACTCCCATATCTATTGGGTGAAATACCACAGTGTTCCATCACAGCAGCAAGATGTGACCTGTTGCCACAGGAAAAGGGCAACCAGTGAAGAACAAACACCATTGTAAATACAACCCATATTTATGTTTATTTATTTTCCCTTTCGGACTTTAACTGTTTGCACATAATATGACATTTGTAATGTCTTCATTCTTTTGGATTTTTTGTGAGTGTAATGTTTACGGTTAATTTGTTATTGTTTATCATTCTAGTTCACTTGCTTTGGCAATGCTAACATATGTTTCCCATGCCAATAATGCCCTGAAATTGAAATGAGAGTCAGAGAGAGAGCGAGAGAGAAAATGAGAAAGCGAGAAAGATAAAAAGAGAACAAGATGGTAAATGAGGAATACTCTAACTCAGGCCTGGGCAATTATTTTCCATGGAGGGCCACATTAGAATGTATTTTTGCCATCGCGGGCCAGAATCATATTACAGGATGATACACCATGTGTATGACTGTTTTGACAGATATATCTACTGTAAATCACATTCAGATATGCTACTTATTTTACCTTTTTTTTTTTTACACACACAAAAATAAAGCACATCCATGTTCTCCTTTTGGTAGGTATTTTCATTATTAAACATGCAATGAACTACACGGAGGGAAAAGTACCCTGCATTCAGCACCATGGACAGAACTCTTGTTAACGGGTATGCACAAAAACACAAGAAAGAGGTCAACATTACATTTAAACTACTCAATCAGTGTGAGGAGTGAAGTCTCTGACGGGCATTGACTAGAGCAGCGAAGTCAAGTATAGTTTCTGACGTCGCTATGCGCAGGATTGCTGAGAGGTGAGAGTCAGTAAGAGATGATCTGTGCCTTGACTTGTTATATTTCATTACTGAAAATGTCTGTTCACATACATAGGTTGACCCAAACAGTACAAACATCTTCTGAGCATGACCCCTAATCTTTGGAAAGTCTTGTTCATCGAGAGACGCATAGAACCTCGTCAGTGACATTGTTTTGAATAGTTCTCCAATCACTGCATCAGACTGAAGATTGATAAGCTCAAGTTGCAGGTTAGTGGGAGCGTTATCTACATTAAAGGTGAAAGGAGAGGAAACCAACAGCATGTCATTTTCCAACACTTTGAAATCCTCAAAATGATGAGAAAACTCACTGTTCAAAGCACACAGCAGCCATGTGTACTTCTCCCGCAGGTCATCTGATAAGGAACAGACTAGTAGTGTCGGAAGGTGGGTGAGATTGTTGTCATCTGATAGGGAACAGACTAGTAGTGTCGGAAGGTGGGTGAGATTGTTGTCATCTGATAGGGAACAGACTAGTAGTGTCGGAAGGTGGGTGAGATTGTTGGCTTCTACTTGACGGGTCAGGATGAGTAATTTTCTCTTGAAGGCTTTGACAAGGCTGTACATCTGACGTGCAAAAAGGTCCTTCCCTTGTAGTTTGGAATTCAGTTCATTCATGAGGGCCATGATGTCCACGGTGAAGACAAAATCAGCCAACTATTCTTTATCTTGCAGTTGAGGGAAATCCACATATTATCCTTTCATTTAAGCACCTTCCCCAAACTCAGTCATCTCATGTTTGGGTGGTAGGGAAGTTCTGCATGACCCGACCCTGTCTCTTCCAACAGTGACACAAACATATGGTTAAAAGACTTTGCTCTTATGACGTTTACCACATTAGTGACTGTATCCACAACATGGCTCATTTTCAGAACACATTTACAGAGCATCTCTGTGTTCAGCTCAGCTACTTGATCTTGTATCCTTTTCAAAAAAAGATTCCTGACAAGTTTGGGCACCCATCAGTGGTCACGCTGGATAACTTTTCAAAACTCAGACCCAGCTTTGCCACACACTCATTAACCTCCTCCAATAAATCTTTCCCTGTGGTTGTGCTCTTCATTGACTGCAATGAAGCAAGTTCCTCTGTAATTTCAAAGTCTGGGGTTATGAATATCAACAACTGCACCGTGTCACGTGCATCACTGCTCTTATCCAGGGCCAAGGAGAAATAGGTGAAATCCTTTACCTTGTCTTTCAACTGCTCCATATTCTCTGCAATTATCATGACACAAGGTGAGACCCAGATGCAGACACAGGAGGCAGATGGTTGGAGTCTTACAATGTTTATTAATCCAAAAGGAGAAGGCAAGAGGTCGTGGACAGGCAAAAGGTCAAAAGTCCAGGAGGTACAGAGTGGCAGACAGGCTCGTGGTCAAGGCAGGGAGAATGGTCAGGCAGGTGGATACAAAGTCCAGAAACAGGCAAGGGTCAAAACCAGGAGGACTAGAAAAAGGAGAAATGCAAAAAGCAGGAGAACGGGAAAACCGCTGGTTGACTTGGAAACATACAAGACGAACTGGCACAGAGAGACAGGAAACACAGGGATAAATACACTGGGGAAAATCAGCGACACCTGGAGGGGGTGGAGTCCTAGCTGCTTCTGTTTCTGAGAAAGCAACTCTTTCGATGCACTTGCCCTCTACTCATATTCCTATATTTCTCTGCATGCTTTGTCTGGAAGTGTCGGGACAAGTTGTAGTCTTTCAAGACAGCGATGCTCTCTTTGCACACTTACCACACAGCCTTCGCTGATACCTCAGTAAAGAAATATTTCAATGTCCACTCTTGCTGGAACACCCTACATTCATTGTCTACTTTCCTTCTCTTTGAAATCTTTGAAAAACGAATTTATGCGCAATTTCTAGCTAGCTACTATTTGTAACTGTGACGTGTGGGTCAACCTGTCAGTCACTGTCTGTCCTCGTGCAGTTATTTATACGTGCCTTCAAAATAAATGTCCCACAAGCGGTGGGAGTTAAATCATTCCACAAAAGTGAGTATTCATTGGGCTTTTAATTTGAATAACAAATATGTTTTTCAAAACGTTACGAATCGCCAATTCTTAATGTGATCTGAGCACCATTCCGTGAGCCGTGGGACGGGCCGTCCTTTGCCCAGGCCTGCTCTAACCTGTTCTATGGAGAGTTCTTTGCTGGCGGTTCCTGATATCTCAGAGATCTTGTCAACGTGTTTTCGCAGATTTCTGAATCATGAATTCACTGGCAATGGAGCAGTGCAAGGCCTGCATCCAGCAATGTCACGAGTTACGTGACCCGTTTTTGAAGCTGTTTCAGTACAGCTCTATACGGAGAGAGAAGGGGAGAGGGCAAACTCGATTGAACTAGTTTCAATGTATGGAATCACTTGGTAGTTTCTGGATTTTGGGTAAACTTCTCCTTTATTCAATCTATTGTATTATCTCTTATCTGTGTGAAGCGAGACTTACAGCCATAAAGAGGGTTTGGTACTATGTAAATGGACACTATGGATTCAGTCCTGTGACCTCAGTCATTAGCACTGACTGTCATAATGATTGACAATATTGCACCTGACACAGAGATTGAAGGAGGAGTATCAGATTTCATTTTGCAGACAGATTGTAGCTTCCATCAATGTAATTGTTTGCATCATTTTCAATCCCCCATATATTTTAGGGGGTAAATATACAGAACCAGTCAAAAGTTTGGACACACCTACTCAGTCAAGTTTTGTTTTGATATTTTAATTATTTCTACATTGTAGAATAATAGTGAAGACATCAAAACTATGAAATAACACATATGGAATCATGTAGTAACCAAAGAGTGTTAAATCAAAATATATTTCATATTTGAGATTCTTCAATGTAGCCGCCTTGATGACAGCTTTGCACACTCTTGGCATTCTCTCAACAAGTTGCATGAGGTAGTCAACTGGAATGCATTTCAATTAACAGGTGTGCCTTGTTAAAAGTTAATTTGTGGAATTTCTTTCCTTCTTAATGCGTTTTAGCCAGTGTGTTGTGACAAGGTAGGGGTGGTATTGTAACGATCGTCTGTGGTGGAAGAAGGTGAGGAACAAGGCGCAGCGTGGTAAGTGTTCATGTTTTTTATAAAATAACTGAACACTGAACAAAACAATAAACGACAAACGAACAGTCCCGTAAGGTGAATGAAAAAACACTAAACAGGAAATAAATCACCCACCAAACACAGGTGGGAAAAGGCTACCTAAGTATGATTCTCAATCAGAGACAACGAACGACACCTGCCTCTGATTGAGAACCATACCAGGCCAAACACAAAACCACAACATAGAAAAAAGAACATAGACTACCCACCCCAACTCACGCCCTGACCAAACTAAAACAAAGACATAACAAAATAACTAAGGTCAGAACGTGACAGGTATACAGAATATAGCCCTATTTGGTAAAAGACCAAGTCCATATTATGGCAAGAACAGCTCAAATAAGCGAAGAGAAATGACAGTCCATTACTTTAACACATGAAGGTCAGTCAATAGAATGCCAAATGTGTGTCAGGTTTCTTCCAGACGTGACGCTTGGCATTCAGGCCAAAATGTTCAATCTTGGCTTCATCAGACCAGAGAATCTTGTTTCCGTTTATCTCCTCTACCATAAAGGCCTGTTTGATGGAGTCCTGCAGAGATGATTGTCCTTCTGAAAGGTTCTCCCATCTCCACAGAGGAACTCTAGAGCTCTGTTAGAGTGATCATGGGGTTCTTGGCCACCTCCCTGACCAAAGTATCAGGGATGCAAACTGGTGAGGGCCCAAAAAGGTGACACTTTTTTGTTGTTGCACTGAAACATACAAAATATCCCTGCTAGGGGGAAATGCAGGTTTTAACTAATTAAACAACTAAGAATATGATCTACATGATCTGTCTCTGTGTGTAAAATAAAAAGTGGTTAATGTGAACCTAACTCACAGCTACAACATGTAAAGAAAGCAATCCAATGTTATTTGTTGCCTAGACTTTACTGCAAATGACACTTTAGAGAAAAAACAATACACTAATATTTCAGATAGAATAGAATGCTTGTGACCACACACATCTAAATATTACACTTGGGAAAAAAACATCTTAAAGTAGAAATAGAATGAAACAAACAGACATTATATTTTTGCTCAATTATAGTGGCCACTACAGCAGACATCGATCAAGTGCACAAGGCTACATGTGTGCAGAAATAACGTTCACTGAGTAAAACATTTTATAAATCACTCCTCACTCACACACACACGTGTTACTGTCAAATTCAAACACAACAAAAGCAAGATCTTTGGGCTACACTGCACATTATTACATTGTACACTTTCTGCCTGCGGACATCTGTTCTACAATGTTCCAGCAGAGCCTGATACACTTTGTTGGCATAACGGATCTCTTTCAGGCAGAGAGGACATCTGGCATACCCCTTTTATCCACTGACTGAAAAAGAGAGAAATAGGGAAAGTGTGTGGTGTTCCTTTCACCTCTACAGTGGCATCCAACTTAAGCCCGGCCCAGCTACACTTGATCCCTGAAACCACTTGTTTAACAAGCAACGCCTCATTTTCACCTAATTCTCTTATTCTGAAAATTAACCACATACTGTAGAGGGAAAACATTAGTTCATAGATAGTAGTTAGTTAACATTTCACACAGATTGCCAGGGTCCAGTAAGCAACTAATGCATTATAACTTGAGGAACGTCAAGGAGTCATATACCAGTTAATACTATAGCGAATTGGTTAGGTTACTAACGTTAGCTACCTAATGTTAGCTGACTGACTTTATTAGCCAGCTAATTTTCACACCATAAACTCAATTATTTGATCAGTTAAGTTGGCTAATGTTGCTCAACATTTCTCTGGCTAGCTAACAGAGAATTCGATCCAGCTAGCAAGATATTTAACAATGCTAACAATACTTGTTCCACCACACTTTCTCCCTCACCTCAAACTTTCCAAATGGCAGTTGTTTTTCGGTTACAGCTCATGATGTACACTTCATCACCTTCTCACTCGTCAGGCTTCTCACCTACCTCTTCGTTATCGTTCAGTGGACGTGCTGCTGTAATTGACAAGCTGTCTTTCCAGACGTGCGCTGATGCTGTAACTAGCACATTGGTTGTCTCTTCAGTCGCTGCATTCCGTTGATATGTGAACGTTTGGCTGAGCCTTGGATACAGCCAGTATTGCTCCAAACACGCATCACTCGTTCTCATACAGCCAGTAGTGATCCTAAGCCCCCCCACCCCTCAAACTTTTCTCATCGGATCTACACAAATCAGGTAGGTCACCTATATTAGATTCAAAAAGGCAAATTCCTCTGAAAGGTGACTAGTTTGCGTCCCTGTGGTATTCTGTGTAGATTGCTGAGGATTTTTATTTTATTTGATCAATTTTAGAATAAGGCTGTAACAGTAACAAAATGTGAAAAATGTCAAGGGGTCTGAATACTTTCCAAATGCACTGTATATGGCACAGCTGTCAATTATTTGGTCCTGAAATGAAACAGGTATACTTTTTTATTCATCACAATTTTCTTTAACCAATTTTGGTCTTTATTTACCAATTGTGGTGTTTAATGCAGGGCCGACAGACAAGTTGCTTACTTTTTCCACCTTCCACTTGCCTCTTCCATTTTTGCGGTAATGCTGCAATTAGTTGGTTGTAATTCTGAGTAGAGCAGACATTTCCATATATTTGTGTTTGCTGTATGTGTGACATAACTCCACCAGTCCTATTTATGATATAATTTACAAAGATCATACTTTTTATTTTTTTATTCCAAAAATAATGTTTTTTTTTTTTTTTTTATCAATTGAAGGAGTATTGATGGAAGAGGAGGAGGTGACATGAGGGAGGAGGAGGATAGATAAGGAATCTGTGCCAGAAGTCAGCCTCTGGCTATGTTCTGCCATTTAATCACAGCTTGGATTCCGCTCACTAGGAAACCCCTTAGAGACAAACGGCACCACGGTGCCTTAGCCATACTTGACTTTAACCACAAGACACCCTCCCTTCCTTAACTACAGACGAGACACACAACCCAACCACACCATCTTCTTCTCTCTCCCTCCACCCCCACGGAGTCTCGCTGCGCCGCTGTGCACACTGGGACCTAGCAGAGGGCATTGAAAATATGTTTTCTTTCCGACTTTTCTGTTTTGTCACATTTTTTTTATAATCTCTAGCTTTTTTCCCCTCCCTTCATCAGACGTAAACCTCTGTTTATTTTCATCTATTCCCCTGAGAGCAGCCCAGTCAGGAGGGATCATTCAGAAGGTTACATCACTGCTGATTAGCCACAATGTTATCATGGAAATCTCTCTCACCCTCTCTCCTCTTTAGGTTCCTTGTCAAAACATTCCGGATCGAGTTGGATGGATAGGAAGTTAGGAATGTTTTTTTGGGAACGCCACAGCCAATCTGAGGGTAGCTGAGGAGGAGTTAGGAGCACCGCTGTGAGTGAAATATTTTTTGGGGAGCCCACATTCCTCCAGGTGGGGACTGGCGCCAGCCCCCTCGGCTCTGCACAGTGTGAGGACGGAACTGGGGAAGGGTTGGGGGAAAAAGGTTGGGTTTGAACTGAGGAAAAGCTGAAGGCTTAGAAATCCACAGGGAGGTATATACATACTGGATAGAGATATTGTAGAAAACCCTGCTGAGTTTGGAAATGATTGTACAGAGAGACATGACCTTGGGAGAAGGACACTCGACTGAATGACTGTCTACTGTACATTTACATTTTAGTCATTAAGCAGATGCTTTTCTCCTCACTGTTAGTCAATGAGGGGATCTGTAACGTATTGGAGGTGAAGGCTATGTACTGAACATACTGTAGGCCTACTGTCGTACTGTTCAAGTATGCATACATGTATTTTGTCAGGAGGATTCCTACACTAGTACTGGAGGTCAGGGCTATGCCATTGATTCCTTTACCGGTCTCTCATGGCTGGGTTCCTCAGGTCAAACATAGGAGGGATGGTCCTCTTGAACTGGCCAATACTGTACTCTTAGAGAAGTCTGCTATCTCCCACTGATTATCTTGCAGACATACAACAGCAACAACAACAGCAACAAGAACAGCAACATAAACAACAGCAGCAACAACAACATCCGCAGATGTGGAGCTTTACTGCGTTATGACTGCATTATAAACTGCTTCAAGAAGTTAAAATGATGATTATATGTACAAAAAATATATATATTCTACAAAATATTGTAAAGATACAGTACTTGGAACTAAGCAAGGAATTTGGTCGGTATCATGCTCCATAGGACAGCAGCTTAGGGCTAAGCAAAGACTGATCAAATATAGAGTAGAATAAAATGACAAGTGTAGTTGAGTTAGCCTGACCTTGAGTTCTCTGCTGAGTTTGTGTATTCTTGACTATGGCCTGGGCGGGGTTCTCCCCTGCTCTCTGTCTGCAGGGTGACAAACAGACCCGCCTTCCACTCATTCCAGTGGGCATCGCAACGCTGGGTGATCTCCCACACCTGCTGCAGGTAGTCGAGATTCCTACACAAACATCACCAGTTAACTAACTCTAACCTACTAATTAACCCACTGCTGAGTGATCTCCCACACCTGCTGCATTAAAGAACAACAAGACTTATAAAGCATCAACTATTTCACTAGGCTATATATCGCAGGTAGACCAGAGACGACAACACACACACCATCAAATGACCATCCCTGAGCAGCTTGTTCTGTGCTACAGTAACAGTATCTTCTCCAGGGTCTGTATATCTTTAGAGGAAGATGCCCAGGCCATGGCGGGTGGTTCCCTTCTCCACCTCCTTCAGTGTGTCCAGCTGGCCTCTCAGCGCTGCTTCCTTCTCCAGGACTGACTCACACGTCACCACTGACAAACGGACCTGCAGGTATACGCAGTACACGCAGATGTTAATTCAATAGCAGTGAAAGTGACTATGTAATGTGCAGTAACCATGAGCAGATTTCACACTATTCACAGAAGAGAAACAGTGTGATTGTATCAGCGATGGTAATCTGGGCTGTTTAACTCAACAGTGTGGGGTAAAGGAAGTAGAGAAGAAGTGTTCCTCCCTCTGCGCCAGTCATGTTGTTTCACAGCTGGACCCCAGAGAGAAGGAGGGGAAATAAAGAGCAGAATGGGGGGGGGGTTGAGGAAGATAGAGAGATGGAGTGAGAGAAGGTGAGCGAGAGAGTACCAATAATACTAATAATACTTGAATCAGTTATAGAACTCATTGCCCTTTATGATTGTGAGGTCTGGGGTCCTCTCACCAACCAAGAACTAACAAAACGGTACAAAACACCAAATTCAGACACTGCAGGCAGAATTCTGCAAACATATCTGTGTACAATGTAAAACACCAAATAAATCAGAATTAGGCCGATACCCGCTAATTATAAAAATCCAGAAAAGGAAGCGATTCCCAAACCTTCCATAACAAAGCCATCACCTACAGAGAAGTTAAGCTGGAGAATAGCCCCCTAAGCAAGCTGGTCCTGGGGCTCTGTTCAAACACAATTAGACCCAACCAAATCATGAGAAAACAAAAAGATAATTACTAGACACATTGGAAAGAATTGACAAAAAACCCAGAGCAAACTAGAATGCTATTTGGCCCTAACAGAGAGTAAGTGTCAGAACACCTGACCACTGTGACTGACCCAAAATGAAGGAAAGCGTTGACTATGTACAGACTCAGTGAGCATAGCCTTGCTATTGAGAAAGGCCGCCGAAGCCACACCTGGCTCTCAAGAGAAGACAGACTATGTGCACACTGCCCACAAAATGAGGTGGAAACTGAGCTGCACTTCCTAACCTCCTGCCAAATGTATGACCATATTAATGACACATATTTCCCTCAGATTACACAGACCCACAAATTATTATTTATTTTATAAACTCACATATCTACTGGATGAAATACCACAGTGTGCCATCACAGCAGCAATACTTGTGACCTGCTGCCACAAGGGCAACCAGTGAAGAACAAACACCATTGTAAATACAACCTATATATATGTTTATTTTCCATAATGTCCTTTAACTATTTTGTAATGAGTGCGCTGAGTCGCACGCGCTCCAGCAGGTATATTTCACTGGTCATCCCCAAAGCCAACACTTTCTTTGGCCGCCTTTCCTTATAGTTTTCTGCTGCCAATGACTGGAACGAATTGCAAAAATCACTGAAGCTGGACTCTCTAACTTTAAGCATCAGCTGTCAGAGCAGCTTACCGATCACTGTACCTGTACTCCGCCAATCTGTAAATAGCATACCCAACTACCTCATCCCCATATTGTTCATTTTCCTCTTGCTCTTATACACCCCAGTATCTCTACTTGCACATCATCATCTGCACATCTATCACCCCAGTGTTAATGCTAAATTGTAATTATTTCGCCTCCATGGCCTATTTATTGCCTTACCTCCCTACTCTTCTACATTTGCACACACTGTACATAGATGTTTCTATTGTGTTATTGACAGTGCATTTGTTTATGTGTAACTCTGTGTTTTTTTGCTTTATCTTGTAAATGAGAACTTGTTCTCAACTAGCCTACCTGGTTAAATAAAGGTGAAATAAAAATAAATAAAAAGTGAGTGTTTTAATAAATAAACAAAACAATAAAACACAAACAATGCACCGGCATGAATAACACCTAAGGAAAGAACCAAGGGGACTGACAGATATGGGGGAAATAATCAAGGAGGTGATGGAGTCCAGGTGAGTGTCATGAGCCACTGGTGCTCGAGACGATGGTGACAGGTGTGCGGGATAATCAGCAGTCTGATGACCTAGAGGCCGGAGAGGAAGTATACATGACATATTTGCACATCATTACAACACTGTGTATAGTATATATATAATGTGACATTTGAAATGTCTATTGTTTTGTTTATTTCACTTTTGTTTATCTATTTCACTTGCTTGGCAATGTATACGTGTTTCCCATGCCAATAAAACCCCTTAATTTGAAATGGAATTGAGAGTAAGAGAGAGAGATGTGAACACCTTTGTTGCCCTGTGAGAGAGACAGAGAGCGAGAGCGGGAAAGAGGGTTTGGCTGGGGTACCAGGTCCCCCAGTCGGACCCTGCCAGATCCCCACAAAGCCCTCGAACTCCCACAGCCCCCCCCGCCCCGCTCTGTCACACGACAGCTTTGATTTAGGAGATATTTGATCTACACACATAAAACCACCCCTTCTCTTCCACTTCCCAGACTGGGCCCCTGCTAAGTCGCTCACCACCACACACACTGCCCTTCGACGGGGTCCCCCCAGCCTCACTTCTAAAGCTTCTATACTCCCAGGCTCTTACAGGCAAGACGTTCAGCTTCAGACAGACAGACCCACCACCATTGTACCACAGCCTCTTATCTGCTTTCAATTAGACCCTTCACTGAGCTTCCTTCCTGCTCCTATTGTTACAGACACAATGGTACTGCAGTAGAGTGACTGGAGATGTAATGAAGGAATAACAGATTTATTCCATAACAGGATCCTGGATGGACTGGAGAGATCTCTATACTGTACGTGTGGCATTGGGCTGGTCCCAGGTCTCCCTGACGAAGGCCATGCAGCCGAAACAGTTCAGAGTTTTTAATCTTTGTTTCCATTTCCATACAAATAAAGGTGTTTTAATTAATTATATGAAGAGTGCCTTGGTGGGTCCTCTCTTTTTGATGACCAATTTACCCCTTTTACCAAAGAGCACCTTCTGTCTACCAAAATCTACTATTGTGTACCTTTGCAGCGCTTCCCTTCCTCCTTTTTTTCTACTGGTCCCAGGTCTGTTTGATCTGTTTTGCTGACTCCTATGGTCATTGTCACGCCAAACAGGACAGGTCTGGGATTAGACTTGAGTTGCCTAGTGCTTTCTAAGGCTATTGCCGGGCATACATGACTTTCCAAATGCTAACATTGCTGAGCCCCTCACATTAAAACGACCATCTTTCTTGTTGTTTTTAGTCTTGCCAATGTAGTGGTGCGCACACTAAACAATGTGGCACAGAGGGTGGGGGGGGGGGGGGGGGGGGGGGGGGGGGTCAAACACTACAAGATTCTTCACTTGGTCGTGAGGATTCTCCATATCACACTGTCTCACGAAAACAATGATGTGATAATGTGATTAGATCGTAGCTAGAACAAGCTGTGGCTCAAAGCAGCCTCATGAACGTTTTCAGTCGGACATTCACGCTTGCCATACAGAATTAATCTAGCCAATATATTTTGAAATGGATAACATCGCTTGTGAACTTACAAACTGTAACCATTTGACACTTTGGCTTTGGTTAAAGGCAAGTACGAACACATACTAGTAATCATAGCTGCTGCTTGAGAGTCCACACATTCTGGGTGATGCAGTACATCATTATCATTGGCCTCTTCTATGGCAAACACTCATTGGCTATTGCTGATCACCGTTCTCCAAACGTGTCGTTGCACATCTCACACTACAAGAGCATTGCAGATTTTGTGCCGATAAAATTTAACGTTTGAAAGTATCAGGACGTTTGGGAGTGCTCAAAGACAGGATCGGTAGCCCTCAGATAGCGTCTCTGACCCGCTTACATTAAACGAGCGTCGGTGACGTCTGCCAAGAAGGCAACGACATGGGGATTTTGTCTCCTATCTCAAAAACTTGTCTGGGACAGCTACATCTTGACCAACATCGCGTAGTGTACACCTGGCTTATGGGAGGTTGATAGTCTTTATTTATATACTATTCACAGACAGAGATAAGTATTTTTGATGAGATATTGATATCGTCTCTATACAAAACCATCAGACCAGTTAACTCCTTTTATCTTTGACTGTGATGTGCCCTTCACACAAAGAATTAATGTGATGTGGCTAACCCAAATGACTGGGATATTATTGTAGCGTGTGTGTATTTGTGCGTGAGTATGGTGGTGGTCTGGACCTGAATACTAATGTCCCAGAGGACAAAGGCTTCCTCCTGGCCACATTAACCTGCCCAGTGCTACATTCACAACCATTGTTTTCACCTTCCAAACATTCACCCCATTCTCTTCTCAACTAGATCTGAGCAGAAGGGAAGGGAAGGCTGAGGTGAGAGAAACAACTTTCAATGAGTTCTGGAATAGAACCGTAAAATAGAATTGTGGGGATAAAAGAAGAAGAAAAATAGAATAGAATTGTGAATACACAAATTGAGGTGACTTTGTGGAACTTGAAATGATGAATTTGACAGTGCTAAGCTGCACAATGTAACATGCACAACTTTCCCACAGTGAGGGCGAGGGGAGTGGTTCACATTCTTAGATGTGTTGAAAGTGTAAAAGTTTGGATTCAGACGTGGTGAGAGAAAGTAGTGAGAGCCAGAAGGAGAGATGGGAAGGAAATGTAACTCTGTCATGACAAAAACAACAAGGCGTCACACGTCTCTCTCTGTGTTCTCATGAACCATGGTGAGAGAGGAGAGGATCCAGGGAGTGGAGCAAAGGGATGAGAGGGAGGTAAAGGAAAAGTAGGACAGTGGTTTGTCCTCTTTGGTACAGTTTGGTACTCTGTGTCTTTGTTTTGAGTCATAGAATTGTGTGCGCACGCGTGTGTGTGGAGTAGCAACGATTTCAATTTTTTTTTATGGAATCCGGAAATAACATAATAAATAAAAGGAAAGATGAATTATGGCACAGTCAGAATGGGGGATGATCTCCATAAACAGGTTCTGATACTTCTCTGATCCACACATCTATACACTACAGAGAGTGAATGAGAAGGAAGAATAGAGAGGGAGTGAGAAAGAGAGGGGGAGATACCAGCCAATTATCAAAATCCAGAAAAGAGACGTTAAATTCTACAACCACCTAAAAGGAAACCAAACCTTCCATAATAAAACCATCTCCTACAGAGAGAAGAACCTGGAGAAGAGCCCACTAAGCAAGCTGGTCCTGGGGCTCTGTTCACACACACAAACAGACCCCACAGAGCCCCAGGACAACAACACAATTAGACTCGAGAGAACAAAAAGATAATTACTTGGCACATTGGAAAGAACAAAAAAATGAGGAAACTAGAATGCTATTTGGCCCTAAACAGAGAGTACACAGTGGCAGAATAGCTGACCACTATGACTAACCCAAAACTAAGGAAAGCTTTGACTGTGTACAGGCCATAGTGATGTCATGACTCTCCTGTGAGGATCACAATGGGTCAGATCAGCTCAGCAATGGTTGATAATAACCAGACCGTCTCTCACCCACAGAAGAGGCGAGGAGGGAACTGGGCCGGGTTGACAGTTCACAACCTGTTGTAAATTACAGGTGAATGGGGCTCTTTCTCTCCCTCCAGTAAAATCCACCAGAGGATAGTCTTTTGTTAACTTTTTATGGCTGCAGGGGCAGTATTGAGTAGCTTGGATGAAAAGGTGCCCATTGTAAACGGCCAGCTCCTCAGTCTCAGTTGCTAATATATGCATATTATTATTAGTATTGGATAGAAAAC
Source organism: Oncorhynchus clarkii lewisi (assembly GCF_045791955.1). NCBI lineage: Eukaryota > Metazoa > Chordata > Actinopteri > Salmoniformes > Salmonidae > Oncorhynchus > Oncorhynchus clarkii. The sequence goes on from NC_092155.1 coordinate 18,704,605, forward strand.
ACTCTGAAGTTTCTAAAACTGTTTGAATTATGTCTGTGAGTGTAACAGAACTCATATTGCATGCAAAAACCTGAGAAATTCCACTTCATGTTTGGATTTTTTCTGGGGGTGGCAGATTTTCAACCTAGCTCTCAATGAAATTACAGCGAGATATGGATGAGTTTTCACTTCCTACGCCTTCCACTAGATGTCAACAGTCAATAGAACTTTGTCTGATGACTCTAATGTGAAGGGGGGGTCGAATGAGACAGGAAATAGTCACCACTGCAACGAGTTGACCATGCATTCACTATGCACGTTCATAGGGGAAGGACCTGCGTTCCACCACTCATTTGAAGTCATTCTAATTCTCCGGGTGGAACGTTATTCAAGATGTATGTAAACAACATTCTAAAGATTGATTCAGTACATCGTTTGACATGTTTCTACTGACTTTTACGGAACTTTTGGACATTTCGTCACGTTATAGTGGATTCGCTTTGTGACTTTGGAATTGTTTACCAAACACGCTAACCGAAGTAGCTAATTGGACATAAATAACAGACATTATTGAACAAATCAAGCATTTATTGTGGACTTGGGATTCCTAGGACTGCATTCTGATGAAGTTCATCAAAGGTAAGTAAACATTTATCATGTATTTTCTGGTTTCTGTTGACTCCAACATGGAGGCTAATTTTTCTATTGTTCTGAGCGCCGTCTCAGATTACTGCATGGGTTTCTTTTTCCGTAAAGTTTTTTTAAAATCTGACACAGTGGTTGCATTAAGGAGAGGTATATCTATAATTCCATGTGTATAACTTGTATTGTCATCTACATTTATGATGAGCATTTCTGTTGAATGATGTGGCTATGCAAAATCACTGGATGTTTCTGGAACTAGCGAATGGAATGCTCCAATGTAAACTCAGATTTTCTGATATAAATATGAACTTTATCAAACAAAACATGCATGTATTATGTAACATGAAGTCCTATGAGTGTCATCTGATGAAGATTAGTGATTCATTTTATCTCTATATGTGCTTTTTCTCTCTTTGGCTGGTAAAATTGGCTGTGTATTTTAGTGAGTTGTTGGTGAGCTAACATAATCGTTTGTGGTGCTTTCCCCATAAATCCTATTTGAAATCGGACACTGTGGTGGGATTAAGAACAAGACTACATTGAAAACGATATAAGATACATGTATGTTTGAGGAAATTTACTTATGAGATTTCTGTTCTTTTGAATATGGCGCCTGCACGTTCACTGGCTGGTGTCATATCGCTCCCGGTAACGGGATTGCAGCCCTAACAAGTTAACAGGCTTTAACATTCAAAACTATAACACAGTCAAAAGTGGATAGTGGAACAATAATTCTATAATAGGAATGTGGGGAATGATCAATGGGGATCTATAGAAAACTAATGTCACATTGGTTTTTATTTTGATGTGATGTCATTAAAAAGGGAATGTATTTTTGTTAAAATAGGAAAGCAATTTTAGGAGGCATAAGAGAACTTGCAAATCAAATCAAATTTAATTGGTCAAATACACGTGGTTAGCAGATGTTAATGCGAGTGTAGCGAAATGCTTGTGCTTCTAGTTCTTTAACTTCTTACGGCTTGGGGGCAGTATTGAGTAGCTTGGATGAATAAGGTGCCCAGAGTAAACTGCCTGCTACTCAGGCCCATCAGCTAAGATATGCATAGTATTAGTATATTTGGATAGAAAACACACGGAAGTTTCTAAAACTGTTTGAATGATGTCTGTGAGTATAACATAACTCATATGGTAGGCAAAACCCTGAGAAAAAATCCAACCAGGAAGTGGGAAATCTGAGGTTTGTAGTTTTTCAACTCTTTGCCTATCCAATAGTAAGTAAATTTGGCCCATTGCACTTCCTACGGCTTCCACTAGATGTCAACAGTCTTTTGAACCATGTTTCAGACTTCTACTGTGAAGGAGGAGATAATAAGAGCTGATTGAGTAAGCGGTCTGCCAGAGTGCCATGAGCACCCCCGTGAGAGGTAGCTGCGTTCCATTGCATTTCTAAAGACTAACCCTATTACAGGGGCTGAATCACTGGTTTACTGGGGCTCTTTCATACCGTCCCTAGGAGGGGTGCGTCTCTTGAGTGGGTTGAGTCACTGATGTGATCTTCCTGTCTGGGTTGGCGCCCCCACTTGGGTTGTGCCGTGGCGGAGATCTTTGTGGGCTATACTCGGCCTTGTCTCAGGATGGTAAGTTGGTGGTTGAAGATATCCCTCTAGTGGTGTGGGTGCTGTGCTTTGGCAAAGTGGGTGGGGTTATATCCTTCCTGTTTGGCCCTGTCCGGGGGTGTCCTCGGATGGGGCCACACTGTCTCCTGACCCCTCCTGTCTCAGCCTCCAGTATTTATGCTGCAGTAGTTTGTGTCGGGGGGCTAGGGTCAGTTTGTTATATCTGGAGTACTTCTCCTGTCCTATTCGGTGTCCTGTGTGAATTTAAGTGTGCTCTCTCTAATTCTCTCTTTCTCTCTCGGAGGACCTGAGCCCTAGGACCATGCCTCAGGACTACCTGACATGATGACTCCTTGCCGTCCCCAGTCCACCTGGCCGTGCTGCTGCTCCAGTTTCAACTGTTCTGCCTTATTATTATTTGACCATGCTGGTCATTTATGAACATTTGAATATCTTGGCCATGTTCTGTTATAATCTCCACCCGGCACAGCCAGAAGAGGACTGGCCACCCCACATAGCCTGGTTCCTCTCTAGGTTTCTTCCTAGGTTTTGGCCTTTCTAGGGAGTTTTTCCTAGCCACCGTGCTTCTACACCTGCATTGCTTGCTGTTTGGGGTTTTAGGCTGGGTTTCTGTACAGCACTTTGAGATATCAGCTGATGTACGAAGGGCAATATAAATACATTTGATTTATATAACATATCAGTTTGTCCGTGATGTGTAAAACTTTCCACCTTCTCCACTACTGTCCCGTCAATGTGGATAGGAGGGCTCCCTCTGCTGTTTCCTGCAATCGTAAATCCTTTGCACTGTAAGTAGCCACGCCCCGTTTGAGGTCAGAGTGTATCACCCTGATGGAACCGCCCCCTTCGGCCAGAGTGCATAAAAGGATTGCCCACAGAGATTAACATTAGAACATGAAAGACAGGGAGTTGCAGCCCACGTCTAGTGGTTTAAACGCTGAATCTCAGAGATCAGGAAACGGGAGCTACACATTTGAAATGGTTGGAACTTTGAACCTCAACACGAGGTGAAGAAATAAACTCACCTTCCTTTGGACCGGAACATTGCTGTGTGGCATCTGTGCGTGTGAAGTGGTCTGAATCCTGAACCCTGAGTAATCGGCACGAGGTGTGGGCGAGAGGCTCACCTCCAAGACAATCATAGGTACTGCTGGTTAGCTGTCCTTTAGTCGGATATCGATAAAACTAATCTAGGTAAAACTATCCTACTACGAGTCTCAAATCACTGTATTCTCCGACTATCATCACCAATGGGAAACATCGACATGGCTGGCTATCTTCCAGAGTGAACAACAGTAGAAAAGACGGGTCCGGACCCTTTTGGACAATCAGAGCCTTACCACCGTGCCGCTGAAAGGCCAATCCACATCCTTCCTAGGAAGGCTTAGTTCTGACAGAGATAAATGGTGAACAAAGACATACACAAGTAAATACATTAATGATTTCTTATTCCAAACGGGCGGCGGTTCGTGTGCAAAGTATATGATTCATGTGAAAATAGTTCTAAAATGTATCCACGATAAGTGTTCCTATTTCTCCATCCCCCCCATCTCTGGGGTAACAAGCCGTCATATTGTCAATCCGCTAGGGACCTTCTTCTCATGTATTAAGTGAGTGTGTATGTTATTCTGTTTCTCATTTAGTTAGTAAATAAATAATTTAACCAATTGGTGTAGTCCTGAATCATGAGTAAGGCTGGGGGTTTTGCAGATGCATGAGGTTAAGACTTCTCAGAATGATGATATTATAAGAGGTTATGATTAATATGTTGACTGTTTTATGGATGTGACAGGTGACCTTATAGAGTTTAATTTGGGAGATGGTGACTCTTTAAACAACCACTTCTGTGGTGCCCCAAATGCATAATGGGTTAATTGTTACATGATTAATTGAAATCGGGTAACAATTAAACATCGTTAGTGGATTAAATAAATAAGTAATCCGATTAATGAGAGTAAATTCACGACAGTGAGCATAGCCTTGCTTTTGAGAAAGGTCGCCGAAGGCAGATCTGGCTCTCAAGAAAAGACAGGCTATGTGCTCACTGCACACAAAATAAGGTGGAAACTGAGCTGCACTTCCTAACCTCCTGCCAAATGTATGGCCATATTAGACACACATATTTCCCTCAGATTACACAGACAAAGACAAAGAATTTGAAAACAAATCCAATTTTGATAAACTCCCATATCTATTGGGTGAAATACCAGTGTGCCATCACAGCAGCAATATTTGTGACCTGTTGCCACAAGAAAAGGGCAACCAGTGAAGAACAAAAACCATTGTAAATACAACCCATATTTAGGTTTATTTATTTACCTTTTTTTTTTTACTTTAACTATTTGCACATCATTACAACACTGTATATAGACATCACATGACATTTGAAAAGTTTAGGGTCACTTCAAAATGTCCTTGTGTTTGAAAGGAAAGCTTTTTTTACCATTAAAATAACATCAAATTGATCAGGAATACAGTGTAGACATTTTTATGTTGTAAATGACTATTGTAGCTGGAAACGGAAGATTTTTTATGGAATATCTACATTGGCGTAGAGGCCCATTATCAGCAACCATCACTCCTGTGTTCCAATTGCACGTTGTGTTAGCTAATACAAGTTTATGATTTTAAAAGGCTAATTGATCATTAGAAAACCCTTTTGCAATTATGTTAGTACAGCTGAAAACTGTTGTAATGATCAAAGAAGCAACACAACTGGCCTTCTTTAGACTAGTTGAGTATCTGGAGCATCAAATCAAAGTTTATTTGTCACGTACCCCGAATACAACAGGTGTAAACCTTTGTCATGACTGACTTGATCAGGTCAGGTTACAGGAGACCACAACCCTACAGATTATCTCTCAACCCCAACAGAGGAGGAGAGATCTAGGGGTCTGAAAACATGGGGGTTTTATGGCCCCCACGCCCCTGGTAAATCTCAGGCCACAGACAAATTCCTTTGTCCTGTCACTATAGAGAACCAGCCTCAGAACATTAAACATGAGGCGGCAGCGTAGCCTAGTGGTTAGAGCGTTGGACTAGTAACCGGAAGGTTGCGAGTTCAAACCCCCGAGCTGACAAGGTACAAATCTGTCGTTCTGCCCCTGAACAGGCAGTTAACCCACTGTTCCCAGGCCGTCATTGAAAATAAGAATTTGTTCTTAACTGACTTGCCTGGTTAAATAAAGGTAAAATAAATAAAAAATGAACTAAAGGGACTCGTTCTCGTCAGCCACAATGGTGGTCATGACGATAGATGGACTATGAATATGTATGTCATTTTTGTTCTGTTATTAAAGGTTAATAGATTACGTTATTACGAAAACATTGTAATGTGAAGGGTTTTCCTAGTATATGTTTGATGTTTATACATTGTACGTTGTATGGAAATGTTAAGGTAGTTGTCTAAAATGGGATTTGAGAAAAACCTAACCCATGCCTCATTAACTTGGTACGCCCAGAGAATTGCCCTAAAGGCGACTACGCCCACTTCTGACCCAAGGGTATAAAACCTGTGAGTATAGAATTTACAACAGGACTACGTGACCCAGGGTCTTAGAAAGTCAACAAACCCAGAACGCAACGCAAGTTTGAGGACAAAGAAATCCTTTTCAATCCAAGCTACGGATGAGTACCTGTGTCTAAGCGGGTGAATTCAAGTCGAACCACCTAGCCTCCATCTCCCATCGAATCGTGGTATCTAAAGGGTTTCATTCCTATGCTGTGAGCTATGAGCTACAGAGCTGTCTGGCCTCAGAAGACCCCTTCCAGAGAAAGGGATGAGGGAACAAACTCCTAAGCCAAAAAGGACACTGACACCGGGAAGACGGTCAGAGAGGTGCGCAGGAGTAGCGAGTCATTGAACAGCTGAAGGCCTACGCAGAGAATCCCCTGAGATCATTCCCACGTAATTACATCATTGTATTCTGACCCATAAGAGCGGCAGTTTGAGGCAAGCCTAGGGTTAGAATAGCATAGCTGACAAATTCACCGAAATGTACATTTCTCTTGTGTACTTCTTTCCGTTCTCTCTCTTTTGAAATTCCCATTGTGGGTAACACGTGCCATAGTGTGTTGGCCCGTTATACTAAGTTCTAATCAATAGCCTATAATGTGTTTTGTCTATGTGTATCTTTTATCATAATTTTAGCTTTTTAGTAAATACATATTCAACTAAGATTGGTGTGGTACAAATTTATTAGTGGGACCCAGGTCCTTGCAGATTCACAGGCTATACGACGTTCAGAACGAGACTGTTCGAGGCAACTGGTTAATTAGCGGCTGTTGTAAAATCAATATTCTGATATTCTTTGAGTTAATTTGGGAAATAGAAACTCAATAAAAAATTGTTTCCCATGGTGCCCCAGGTTAATGAGTTTATAATTGCTTGATTCAGTTAATCACGTAATTAGAAACTTGTAATCATTCGATGAGCAACAGTCGTCACATTAACTAATACAACGTCATGACACCTTACAGTGAAATGCTTACTTACCAATGGTGCCAAAAAAAAGGTATGTGTGTGTGTTTAGGTAAGTAAAGAAATAAAACAACAGTAGAAAGACATTTGAAAAAAGAGTAGCAAGGCTATGTCGTGTCTTTGGCTATGCCGGATTAAGTGATATGACATGCTATTCTATAAAATAATTTATCCGTAATTAATATTACCTGATTGATCTAATCATGTAAATGTAATTAACTAGGAGAGTCGGGGCACCCCAAAATAATAATTATAGAGCTGTTATCTTCCGAATAAACTCTTAAAGACCTAGTAATATTTTACATCAATAGCAGTCAATATTAATCGTCACCTTAATTCAGTCTCATCTGAAAGTTGTACGAACCCTGGCTAACAAGTTGAATCAGCAATACAAAATTGTGTTTAATTATTTATATACTAAATACCTAACTAATCACACAGAATTACATATACACATAATTAATCATAACTTGATTACAAATTACGTCATAAAGGAAAACGTCCCTAGCGGGCGGAACAGATACAGCTGGTTTCACAAAAGAAAGGGGGCTGGGTTTAAGTGAAAGAGCGGGAAGACTGAGGGACAAAGGTAGAAGCTGTGCTATCATAAATACAGTATCTTATGCATTCTAAATTAGTGCCCATTTGGAAAAGGAAAATGCAATAAATATTTACTCTGAGCTGCGCTTCGGTAGGTTGGTGGTAGATGGAAGGCCGTGTTGCCCAACCGAGTCCTTTGTCCTTTGATGAATGTCTCTGCTGGTAAATTGGATACGTAGTAATGTCGTTGTGTGGTAGACTGGATACTCTGTCTGTTCCTTCCTAACCTGCATTTGCAGCTGCTGTTGCTAACTCAACGGCTAGGAGGTATCACTTCTGTAGTGAATAAGAGTTCAAAGTTCATACCATTCGCAACCAAAGCTCACGCTGATGTTGGCTTCGTTCTGTAGTTATTATCTGAATCATTCTGACATCGGACCGTCGTCCTCACATCCTCGGAACAGAAGGTTACATTGTCATCAAGGCTTTATATAGGAAGGGAGAGGAGGGCATGTTGTAAAGTTTTATAGCCTATGTCCCTTCACAGGGGCGGGCCACTGATTGAGCAAAGCCCTAACCTTATGAAAACCCACATCTCACATTTTAGAAGCTAAAATCACATTTCATCCCATCACAAATAATTTAATATTCAAACATTTAAATTGAACAACAATTCCATGTGAATCCGATAACTCTGATGTGTAGACTTTCCACTGTAGAGTTTATGTAATCTTATCATTGATGAGAATGTCTCAGATGACAACCAAACTGACATCTGACATATGTTCAATTGGTCAGATTGGTCAGATTACCAGAATATAGTTCATTTCCCCCCACCTTCTGATGTTCCCAGAATCTCTATGTTAACCAAAGGGGTTTGCAAATGTAACATCAGTAGGGCAGAGAGAGGAAAAAGGGGGGGAGGGAAGAGGTATTTATGACTGTCATAAACCTACCCCCAGGCCAACGTCATCACAGCTATATACAGACACCTGTTAGTCAGGCTTACTGAGGTAGTATGTACATGTAGGTATCGTTAAAGTGACTGTGCATATATGATGAACAGAGAGTAGCAGAAGCGTAAAAAGAGGGATTGGCGGGTGGTGGGACACAATGCAGATAGCCCGGTTAGCCAATGTGCGGGAGCACTGGTTGGTCGGGCCAATTTAGGTAGTATGTACATGAATGTATAGTTAAAGTGACTAAGCATATAAGATAAACAGAGAGTAGCAGCAGCCTAAAAGAGGGGTTGGGGGCGGCACACAATGCAAATAGTCCGGGTAAGAAGCCTTTTTGTCCAAGACTTGGCACTCCGGTACAGCTTGCCATGCGGTAGTAGAGAGAACAGTCTATGACTGGGGTGGCTGGGGTCTTTGACAATTTTTAGGGCCTTCCTCTGACACCGCCTGGTGTTGAAGTCCTGGATAGCAGGCAGCTTTGCCTCAGTCATGTACTGGGCCGTAAGCACAACCCTCTGAAGTGCCTTGCGGTCATTGGCCGAGCAATTGCCGTACCAGGCAGGATGCTCTCGATGTTGCAGCTGTAGAACCTTTTGAGGATCTCAGGACCCATGCCAAATCTTTCTGGTTTCCTGAGAGGGAATAGGCTTTGTCGTGCCCTCTTCACGACTGTCTTGGTGTGTTTGGACCAATCTAGTTTGTTGTTGATGTGGACACCAAAGAATTTGAAGCTCTCAACCTGCTCCACTACAGCCCCGTTGATGAGAATGGGGACGTGCTCGGTGCTCCTTTTCCTGTAGTCCACAATCATCTCCTTAGTCTTGGTTACATTGAGGAATAGGTTGTTATTCTGGCACCACCCGGCCAGGTCTCTGACCTCCTTCCTATAGGCTGTCTTGTCGTTGTCGGTGATCAGGCCTACCACTGTTGTGTAGTCAGCAAACTTAATGATGTTGGAGTCGTGCCTGGCCATGCAGTCGCAGGTGAACAGGGAGTACAGGAGGGGACTGAGCACACACCCCTGGGGAGCTTCAGTGTTGAGGATCAGTGTGGCAGACGTGTTGCTACCTAACCTCACCACCTGGGGGCGGCCTGTCACGAAGTCCAGGATCCAGTTGCAGAGGGAGGCATTTAGTCCCAGGATCCTTAGCTTGGTGATGAGCTTTGTGTCTGTGGTGGTATATAAACAGCCACGAAAAGTATAGCTGAGAACTCTCTAGGCAAGTAGTGTGGCCTGCAGTTTATCACAAAATACTCAACTTCAGGCGAGCAAAATCTAGACACTTCCTTAGATTTCGTGCACCAGCTGTTGTTTACAAATATGCACAGACCCCCCCCCCCCTTACCGGAGTGTGCGGTTCTATTCTGCCAGTGCAGCGTGTATCCAGCTAGCTGAATATCCATGTCGTCATTCAGCCACAATTCCGTGAAGCATTGCATATTACAGTTTTTATGTCCCGTTGGTAGGATATTCGTGATCTTGCCTCGTCTAGTTTATTGTCCAATGATTGCACGTTGGCGAGTAATATTGACGGTAACGTCTATTTTTGTTTCATCAGATCAGAAGACATTTCTCCAAAAAGTACGATCTTTGTCCCCATGTGCAGTTGCAAACCGTAGTCTGGCTTTTTTAATGGCGGTTTTGGAGCAGTGGCTTCTTCCTTGCTAAGCGGCCTTTCAGGTTATGTCGATATAGGACTTGTTTTACTGTGGAAATAGATAGTTTTGTACCCGTTTCCTCCAGCATCTTCACAACGTCCTTCGCTGTTGTTCTGGGATTGATTTGCACTTTTCGCACCAAAGTACGTTCATCTCTAGGAGACAGAACGTGTCTCCTTCCTGAGCGGTATGGCGGTTGCGTGGTCCCATGATGTTTATACTTGCGTACTATTGTTTGTTCAGATGAAGGTGGTACCTTCAGGCATTTGGAAATTGCTCCCAAGGATGAACCAGACTTGTGGAGGTCTACAAATGTTTTTTTCTGAGGTCTTGGCTGATTTCTTTTGATTTTCCCATGATGTCAAGCAAAGAGGCACTGAGTTTGAAGGTAGGCCTTGAAATACATCCACAGGTACACCTCCAACTCAAATGATGTAAATTAGCCTATCAGAAGTTTCTAAAGCCATGACATAATTTTGTGTTTAAAGGCACAGTCAACTTAGTGTATGTACACTTCTGACCCACTTAAATTGTGATATAGTGAGTTATAAGGGAAATAATCTGTCCGTAAACAATTGTCGGAAAACTCATGCACAAAATAGATGTCCCAACCGACTTGTCAAAACTATAGTTTGTTAACAAGAAATTTGTGTAGTGGTTGAAAAACGAGTTTTAATGACTCCAACCTCAGTGGATGTACATTTCTTCAACTGTACATTAGAGTGTCTAGTTTGATTAACAGATGCCTCAGGAGTGCTCAACTGGCACCTTCATTAAATAGTACCCGCAAAACACCAGTCTCAACATCAACAGTGAAGAGGCGACTCCGGGATGCTGGCCTTCTAGGCAGAGTTGCAAAGAAAAAGCCATATCTCAGACTGGCCAATAAAAATAAAAGATTAAGATGGGCAAAAGAACACAGACACTGGAAAGAGGAACTCTGCCTAGAAGGTCAGCATCCCGGAGTCGCTTCTTCACTGTTGACATTGAGACTGGTGTTTTGCGGGTACTATTTAATGAAGCTGCCAGTTGAGGATTTGTGAGTCGTCTGTTTCTCAAACTAGACACTCTAATGACACTCTAATGACTTGTCCTCTTGCTCAGTTGTGCAACGGGGCCTCCCACTCCTCTTTCTATTCTATTTAGAGCCAGTTTGCGCTGTTCTGTGAAGGGAGTAGTACACAGCATTGTACCAGATCTTCAGTTTCTTGACAATTTCTTGCATGCAATAGCCTTCATTTCTCAGAACAAGAATAGACTGAAGAGTTACAGAATACATTTATTTGGTTCTGGCCATTTTGAGCCTGTAATCGAACCCACAAACGCTGATGCTCCAGATAGCCAACTAGTCTAAAGAAGGCCAGTTTTATTGCTTATTTAAATCAGAACAACCGTTTTCAGCTGCGCTAACATAATTTCAAAAGGGTTTTCTAATGATCTATTAGCCTTTTAAAATCATAAACTTGTATTAGCTAACACAACGTGCTAGAAACACAGGAGTGATGGTTGCTGATCATGGGCCTCTGTACACCTAAGTAGATATTCCATAAAAAAATTGGCCGTTTCCAGCTACAATAGTCATTTACAACATTAACAATGTCTACACTGTACTTCTGATCAATTTGATGTTATTTTAATGGACAAAATGTTTTGCTTTTCTTTCAAAACCAAGTACATTTCTAAGTGACCTCAAACTTTTGAACGGTAGTGTAAATGTAATGGTTACTGTTAATTTGTGATTTTTGTTTATTGTCTCTTCCACTTGCTTTGGCAAAGTAAACACGTGTTTCCAATGCCAACAAAGGCCTTTGAATTGAGGGGAGAGGGAGAAAATGAGAAAAGAGAAGGTGAGAGAGACAGAGACAATAAGAACAGTGTGGAGCAGCTTGCTGCTACTGTATTTTTCACCAACCACCACTAGGCTGAGGAGAGGGGCTGCAGCTCTGCATCATGTGAGATGAGATTTGCATTTATTAGGAATCCCCATTAGCTGTTGCCAAGGCAGCAGCTACTCTTCCTGGGGTCCAAACACATTAAGTCACTTACATATAAACAATATTATTTATTTTTAATTTAACAAGGCAAGTCAGTTAAGAACACATTATTATTTACAATGATGGCCTACGAGCCAGTGGGACAAGTCATTGTTTTACAAGTCACAAGTAAGTCTCAAGTCAAGACAGGCAGGTCCAAGTCAAGTCTCAAGTTAAGACCGTCAAGTATTAAGTCAAGTCTCAAGTCCTAAACAAGTCATAATGTGCTCTTCACCAAATGTAATACCATTTCATATTTTTAACAAGAGTGATAGTATATTACATTTACGCAAATCATGAGTGCTTTTAAAAATATATATATTTTTATTACTTTCCAAATAAACTTTATATTTCCATGGAAATACATGGGTAGCCATGACAAAGACACACACCCAATAGTGATCAACTATCGAGGATCGCTATGGGGCGCAATCGGGCGATGTAGGCTTGTACACAATCGCCCAACCACACACACACATACAGACAAACACACTCTCTGTGTGGTTACAGTAGGCTAATGCATGTCAATGGTTTTAGGAACAGCAGTAACATCAGGCAGGATTTAGGCTACCAACTGCCTAGCCAGTTGTAGCTCAAGCTTGGGTGCAATGATCACGTTCCCGCTCTGACTGACTGCGTGGAGGCTCATTGATTTAACGTTAGGTTAGCCTACATGATACACTAGTAAAGTAATAAAATATATAGCTGTCGGCTATATTAGCCATGACTTACCGTTCTTTGTGCAGCTTCAAATGTCAAACAAAGTTGGAAATTGTTGCGCCTCCGTCTGTAATTTTCTTCCCGCATGTTGTGCAAGTTGCAATCCGTTTTTTGTTGATACAGTGTAGTTTTTCTATCCGAAAATAATAATTTTGGGTATCATCTCTCCAAGGGCTCTATCTGAATTCACCTGCCAACTTTCCTCTGCGCTGCCACGCACAACTTTTTCTCAGCTGGCACAACATGATTGGCTGCTGTCCGATTCAAACTGTAATCCGTTAAATGAAGAGTTGATGCGCTGCACACTTTTTTTAATAGCATAATTTTTTTATATTTGGGCTTGGGGAGGGTATCAAGTCAGGTCAAGTCATAAGGCTCAAGTCCAAGTCAAGAGTCATTGGTGTTAAAGTCCAGTTGCCAGTCATCATATTTGTATCTCAAGTCTGACTTGAGTCCAAGTCATGTGACTCAAGTCCACACCTCTGTATACAACAGTGGGTTAACTGCCTTGTTCAGGGTCAGAACAACAGCTTTTTACCTTGTCAGTTCGGGGTTTCGATCTAGCAACCTTCCGGGTACTTTGTTCGAGGCATTATAGCCTGTGTTAAGCTTCACGGTCGTTTCTTTGTTTTGTTGGAGACATTTACCTAAATAAACAGAAATGTACGCTCACCACGCCACACTTTGGTCTACTTCTTACGACGCCCGTGACACAGGCCCAGCTCCAGCTACACTTGATCCCTGAATGGTTCTATGCAGTACTGTGCACCTCCCATAGTCTGTTCTGGTCTTGGGGATTGTAAAGAGACCTCTGGTGGCATATGCATGGATGTAGTATAAACAGACAGCAAGGCACATTCAGCTTGTCAACACTTCTTACAGAAATGAACAGAGAACATGTCTGGAGAGGGAGGGGGGGGGGGTCATGGACCAGCTGGGAGGATCAGTCAACCAAGACAACCCAGCTTCACACACACACACACACACACACAGCATCATTGGAGCGTTTTAAGTGTTGAAATAAATTGAATTTTATTTTGTTTTAGGATATTTCATTCAAATTTTATCATTTTGAATTTGTGTTAGGAAATATTTGGTATTTATAATGCACAAAATGAATCCTAAAATGAACTTGCATTTCATGATTTGAAACTGAATTAAATGAATATTACATTCAGTTTTAATATGCAATTTCTAAATTCAGATTCAAAACAGCTCTAAAACATCATGCTGGTACTTTGCCAGACAGGAAATGTAGAAGAACAAGGATAAATCTGACTCCCTTCCAGACAAGTAACTAAGGCTACCACCTGAACTCATTAATGGCCATTGCATCGACTGTTTTCGCTGGCAGAAGAAGCAAGACAGTACTGAGCACGAAGCAGTCATTTTAACCAACTCTTTTAAGAAAGAACTCTTATTTGATATTAGGCTATACATGATCAAGCACAATGTAGTGCGATGCCACTGTACCACCACTGTCACGGTAAGTTTAACTGTCCGTCATGCTTTGATTACTCGCAAAGCTAATTAGTTAAATGCAAGATACAGTAGGTGGTTAGTTTTTTAGAATAGGTAAAAACTAAAACTAAGACAAAGTGTGACACATTGATTGATGTTTAATTTTTTTATCAGACCAACCATAACAGCCCAAAACAGGTTTCTTATGAAGGTAGCTAGCTATGCTAGCAACAGTTTACTCCATACCATGGCCTGGTTAGCCAGATCCAGATGTTTTAACATGTAGCCATGGTTACCCCCCCCCCCCCCATACAGTAACATATGTACACTGTTTGTTGGCAACCAGACAGTGCCTTGCCCCCTAGAGTTTGTTTAGCAGACAAATAAAGAAGCCAGCACACACTCCAACTCAGTTTAAAGTGGGCAAAAGTAGTGACATTTTTTGACATCCTCATTAAATGATTACATTTTGGTCAGATGTATAGACCATCCTTTCTTAAAGTATGGGTCACAACACATGTTGGGTAGCAATTGGTCAGAGTATGTCTAATGTCTAATTATATAATTGATTACTGGAATTGATTTGTCCAAGTGCAAATGCACTCACTGTTCAGTGCACTCTCTGCTTAGCACCTGATCTTTTTTTCTGCAGTTTTCTTGAAGATCACTCCGCGACCCACACGCTGCTGCGCTGTCGTTCAGCAGCAGATGATGTGCTGTCGTTCAGCAGCAGATGATGCGCTGTCAGCCACTGACTTGTCATTCCCACTCCCCGCTGTCATCAAATGGACTCAAGCTAGCCACAAGTTCTGACTGAACTCAATCGTCATGAAACGCAAATACAGCGATGAGTTTCTCTCTCTTGGTTTCATACACACTTTGAGAAATAATGAGGAATGCCCACAATGTGTTTTGTGCTGGGAAGTGCTTAGTAATGAGTCTCTCAAAATTAACAAATTAGTAAAACATCCACAGCATGAGGGTAAACCCAGGGAGTTATTTCAGAACAGGGAAGAATGAGGGTAAACCCAGGGAGTTCTTTCAGAACAGGGAAGAATGCTTCAGGAAACATTGCGCCCACAGTGGAAAAGTAAGTCATCTAGCAAGGCATTGTTGTCATTTTATCTCTCATACTAGTAGATGCGAGTTTCTCTTTCAAACAATCCCCTGACCTTGTACGCATCTAATAGCTAACATTAGCCACAGCAAGCTACAGTAGCAACCGTAAGTAACAGTTACACAGATGAAGGTGAAAAATGATCAGGTCTACTGTACATCTTATTGTAGAAATGATTGTTTGCAACTGTTGCTGTTAAAATACAAGTAATACTTTTTTATTCTGAACTGGAATAAACTGAAGCAAGATGCTTTTAGAGGCAAACCCACTCACACAGGTCTGGGTTGTTGATCTAGGGCAGGAAGCGATCTCCTGCCTGACTGAGAAAGCAGTAGATGTTCTGAACCAGTTTGGCACCACATACAGGTATACTTAAAAAACATGTACAGAAACAGACGCAATGCTGAGCATCACCTCCATGTTACACTGTCAAAACCAGAGTCCAGAATAGACATGCTTGTTAAAAACTTCAACCTGTGTGATTTGGTCAATCAGCATATTCCAGCTCTGAATAAACAAATAGTTGTTGGAATTTAACAGCAACAGTTCCAACTTGGACTTTTTTTTCACCAATACTTTCTACAGTAAGATGTGCAGTAGGCATGATCCTTTTTCATCTGTACTATTACTTAGAGTTGCACTATCAAAAACTGAGCCTGTGTGTGTGTTCTGTTATACATCGTTTTGAGATGTAGAGTAGGTGGATGGATGATCTCTGCATGTGTGGTTCCCACCGTGAAGCATGGCGGGCCCTCACACCTACGGCCCTCAAAGAACTTCACTCAACTCTATGCAAACTGGAAACCACATATCCTAAAGCCGCATTTATTGTAGCTAATCTGTGGAAAAAAGCTAATCTGAGGAAAACGCTACCAAAGTTCTACCAACACAGGGACTGTAGCACTCGCTCTGAGAAATCATTGAACCACTACTACTTAGCTTTTCGAAATGCTTACAAGGCCCTCCCCCGCCCTCCCTTCGGTAAATCTGATCCTCCTTTCCTATAGGCAGAAACTCAAACTGGAAGTACCCGTGCTAAAGACTATTCAACGCTGGTCTGGCCAATCGGAATCCATGCTTCAAGATTGCTTTGATCACACGGACTGGGATATTTTCCTGGTAGCCTGTGAGATCAACATCAATGAACACACAGATATGGTGACTGAGATTATCAGGAAATGTATAGGAGATGTTGTACCCACTGTGACTATTAAAACCTACCCCAAAATTTGTTTTGTTAGAGTAATTATTGCCTGTGTTAAGCTTCACGGTCGTTTCTTTGTTTTGTTGTTTTGTTGGAGACATTTACCTAAATAAACAGAAATGTATGCCCACCACACCGCACTTTGGTCTACTTCTTACGTCGCCCATGACAGAACTACCCACCACCAAAGGACCAAGCAGAGTGGCCAGGAAAGGCAGGGGGGCACACGGATGGAACCAGAGCCAGTCGGGGTGAACTTGGAGGGGAGCGAAGGTAGTGAAGCAGAGACAGTGAAGGACTTGATGGGGAGATTGGAGGAGAGAGCTATGAGATAGCTGCTGTGATGGTGCATGAGGCACAACATTCGCCTAACAGAGAGTGTCCTCGGTTTGATGTCACCTGAGTCAGCTCTCCATACTCGTCCTGAGATGCGTGCTAGCCGTCTGGTGAAAACTGTGCCAGTCCCACGCACCAGGCCTCCTGTGCGCCTCCCCAACCCTGCACGTCTTGTGCCAGCTCGGCGCTCCAGACCTCCAGTGCGCCTTCACAGCCCGGAGAGTCCTGCGCCGGCTCTAAGCACAGTTTCCCCAGTTCGCCAGGAGAACCCAGTGCGGCCTGTTCCAGCTCCCCGCACGTGCCGGGTTATAGTGGGCATGCAGCCAAGAGGAGCGGTGCAAGTGCTAAGCACCAGAGCTCCAGTGCTCCCCCACAGCCCGGTTCGACCTGTGCCTGCGCTCTGGAGGTGCCGGGCTAGAGTGGGCATTCAGCCTGGAAGAGTGGTGCCAAGGATACGCACCAGATCTCCAGTGCTCCCCCACAGCCCGTTCTATCCTGTGCCTCCTCCAAGGACCAGGCCTCCAGTAGGTCTCCTGGTTCATCCTGTGCCTCCTCCAAGGACCAGGCCTCCAGTAGGTCTCCTGGTTCATCCCGTGCCTCCTCCACGGACCAGGCCTCCAGTAGGTCTCCCCAGCCTGGTGAGTCCGGTGCCTGCTCCACGGGCCAGTCTGGGGCCACCAGCAAGGGTGCCTAGTCCGGGGCCCGCAGCGAGGGTGCCCATTTTGGGGCCCGCAGCGAGGGAGCCCAGTCCGGGGTCCACAGCGAGGGAGCCCAGTCCGGGGTCCGCAGCGAGGGAGCCCAGTCCGGGGCCCGCAGCGAGGGAGCCCAGTCCGGGGCCCGCAGCGAGGGTCCCCAGTCCGGGGCCCACAGCGAGGGTCCCCAGTCCGGGGTCGGCGACGGGGGTCCCCGCACCAGAGCAGCAACCGCGGATAGATGCCCACCCAGACCCTCCCCTATAGGTTCAGGTTTTGCGGCCGGAATCCGCACCTTTGAATGGGGGGCGGGAGGTACTCTCACCTCCCAAACTACACGAATCAGATCTAATCACGTAGGTCAACTATTTTGGATTGAAAACGGCGAATTTCGCCGGAAGGTGATTAGTTTGCATCCCTGAACAAAGGAGCTGATTATGGACTTCACGAAAGAGCAGAGGGAGCACCCCCCCTATCCACATCAACAGGACTGCATTGGAAAAGCTGAAAGCTTCAAGTTCCTCGGCGTACACATCACTGACAAACTGAAATGGTCCACCCAACACAGAAAGTGTGGGAAGAAGGCAGGAGGCTGAAGAAATTTGCTTTGGCACCTAAAACACTCACCACCTGGTATGGCAACTGCTCCGCCCGCAACTGCAGGGTTCTCCAGAGGGTGGTGTGGCCTGCCCAAGGCATCACCGGGGGCAAACTACCTGCCCTCCAGGACACCTACAGCACCTGATGTCACAGGAAGGCCAAAAAGATCATCAAGGACAACAACCACCCAAGCCACTGCCTGTTCACCCCGCTATCATCCAGAAGGCGAGGTCAGTACAGGTGCATCAAAGCTTGGAAAGAGAGACTGAAAAACAGCTTCTATCTCAAGGCCATCAGTCTGTTAAATAGCCATCACTAGCACCTTAGAGGCTGATGCCCTATATACATAGACTTGAAATCACTGGCCACTTTAATAATGGAACACTAGTCACTTTAATAATGTTTACATATTTTGCATTACTCGTCTCATATGTATATACTGTATTCTATTCTACTGTATTTTAGTCTATGCCGCTCTGACATTGCTCATCCAAATATTGATATATCCCATTCCTTTAGATGTGTGTACTGTGTATTGTTTTGAAATGGTTAGAAATTACTTTAGATATTACTGCACTGTTGGAACTAGAAACACAAGCATTTCCTTACACCCTCAATAACATTATCTTTTTTTGTGACACAAAAAAATGTATTTGATTTGAATGGTTAACAAAGAAATAGGTTATTCATTTTACTTTAGTTGTTCTACAAACGTTGGGCAATATGTTTTCATTTTGAATACATTGTAAGGATGCATGATGCGACTAATGATGATTTTTAAAAAGTCGCTTGAAAGGCATGAGCTCCGATTTGTTGTTTTTTGCGCAGGCTGTACACACTACCTCAGTCACTCATTCACAATTTGACAAGCACTTGATAATGCCTAGAATCTCACGGCGGCATCCCCTTTGTGTGGCCGTAATGGACCCTAAAAAAGAAATCCATGCTGCTTGTGTCCAGTGGCCTTTTCGTCAGCCAACAAGATGAGTAGGCCTAATGAACAGCAAAAGCACTAGCTTATGTCAATCTATTATCCCCCATCGTACTAAGGTCGACCTATTCTACTCTGTGTGAGAAATAAATACAGTCTGGGACAGTTGTGGGATGCGATAGATCTCAAATTAATACAACCACTAGCATCAAAATAACTTTTTTTTACACAGTGTGGCTGACAACATTTAGCTTAAAATGTTGATAACTATTAGGCTAATTCTTCACATTATAAGTGCGGGAATGCACACATGGTAGCAGGATATAAGTGAAAATATTCCATTAACGGAAAACACCATTATCATAAGCAACCGCAAATGCAATTATGCATGTAATGTTTTTATTATAAAAGGTGCATTTTTATGGTGAAAATTATCTTCCCCAAACTTGGAACTCACACGCTTCTTATGTATGCCAGTTAGGCTCTACACACCTTGTAAAGCCGATTAATGTGCATAATTTTTTTGAAGTTATTCAGCCACTGTAATTGTGATACAAACCTTATTAAAACATGTAGGCCTATGGGCAAGGAAACATTAGGAGCGTGACTATGATTCGAAAAAGTCACAAAAAACGGCATTGTTTCTTATGCTGGGCATCATTCACAAGTGATAATATATAATTCAAAGGTTCTACAGCTGCACCATCGAGAGCATACTGACTGGTTGCATCACTGGCTGGTATGGCAACTGCTCAGCCTCCGGCCGCAAGGCACTACAGAGGGTAGTGCGTACGGTTCAGTACATCACCGGGGCCAAGCTTCCTGACATCCAGGACCTCTATACCAAGCGATGTCAGAGGAAGGCCCTAAAAGTTGTCAAAGACTCCAGCCACCCCAGTCATAGACTGTTCTCTCTGCTACCGTATGGCAAGCGATACCAGAGTGCCAAGTCTAGGACAAAAAGGCTTCTTAACAGCTTCTAACCCCAAGTAATAAGACTCCTGAAAAGCTAATCAAAGGGCTACCCAGACCCCTCTTTTACGCTGCTGCTACTCTCTGTTTATTAACTACTGTATGCATAGTCCTTTTAACTCTACCTACATGTAACCTCAATTACCTCGACTAACCGGTGTCCCCGCACATTGACTCTGTACCGGTACCCTCTGTATATAGCCTCGCTATTGTTATTTTACTGCTGCTGTTAAATTATCTGTTACTTTTATTTTATATTGATATATTTTTTACTATTTTATTCTCATTTTTTTTTTACATTTCTTTTTTTCTTCTTAAAACATTGCTGGTTAAGGGCTTGTAAGTAAGCATTTCACTGTAAGGTCTACCTACACCTGTTGTATTCGGCGCATGTGACAAATACAATTTGATTTGATAGGCTAATATTGTCACCCATCAGACTATTCTTGATTTACTCTTGTTTTACAAATACTAAATAATATATATATATATGTGTGTGTGAAATTTGTTTTGATTTAGAATGAATCATTATCATGCACCTATATGGAAACAGGAGCAGTGGGAAAAAATACATGTCATCTATGCACTTAAACAGCAAACGGAGGACACCTTTCCCTGTGGTTTATTTTTCATGCTAGCCAGGTAGGCTATACTCCTGTTGTAAATATAAGCAATGTGCTTAACAATAGGAAAGTTGACAAAAAAAATATAGTAGGCATAGCCTATAGAAAGCTGATTGGGCTGAGGCCATCACTCTGTTTTCTCGTGCAATTGCATAGCCGATTGAAATGTAGCGCAACATGAGCTGATGGGCTCTCATGAAGTGTTTAACTAGATTTTCGAATACATTTGCATTGACGTCAGAGTGATTAGATAGAACAGCTATTTTCAGGTCTCTCCAGAGTTGTTAGATCGGGTTCAAGTCTGGGTTCAGGCTGGGTCACTCAAGGACATTAAGAGACTTGTCCCAAAGCCACTCCTGCATTGTCTTGGCTGTGTGCTTAGGGTCGTTGTCCTGTTGGAAGGTGAACCGTCGCCCCAGTCTGAGGTCCTGAGCACTCTGGAGCAGGTTTTCATCAAGGATCTCTCTGTACCTTGCTCCATTCATCTTTCCCTCGATCCGGACTTGTCTCCCAGTCCCTGCCACTAAAAAACATCCCCACAGTATGATGCTGCCACCACCATGCTTCACCATAAGGATGGTGCCAGGTTTCCTCCAGACGTGATAATTGCCAAAGAGTTCAATCTTGGTTTCTTCAGACCAGAGCATCTTGTTTCTCATGGTCTGAGAGTCCTTTACGCGCCTTCTGGCAAACTCCAAGCCGGCTGTCACTTTTTACTCTAACATAAAGGCCTGATTGTTGGAGTGATGCAGAGATGGTTGTCCTTCTGGAAGGTTCTCCCATCTCCACACAGGAATTCTGGAACTCTGTCAGAGTGACCATCGGGTTCTTGTTCACCTCCCTGACCAAGGCCCTTGTCCCCCGATTGCGCAGTTTGGCCAGGCGGCCAGTTCTAGGAACAGTCTTGGTGGTTCCAAACTTCTTCATTTTTAGAATGATGGAGACCTTGGGGACCTTCAGTGCTACAGACATTTTTTGGTACCCTTCCCCAGATCTGTGCCGACACAATCCCGTCTCGGAGCTCTACGGACAATTCCTTCGACCTCATGGCTTGGTTTTTGCTCTGACACGCACTGTCAACTATACAGACAGGTGTTTGCCTTTCCAAATCATGTCCAGTCAATTGCATTTACCACAGGTGGACTCCAATTAAGTTTTAGAAGCATCTCAAGGATGATCAATGGAAACAGGATGCACTTGAACTCAATTTCGAGTCTCATAGCAAAGGGTCTGAATACTTCTGTAAATAATTTGCAAAAACCTGTTTTAGCTTTGTCATTATGGGGTGTTGTGTGTAGATTGATAGATTGATGTGTAGATTGATGAGAATCAATTTTAGAATAAGGCTGTAATGTAAGAAAATGTGGAAAAAGTCAAGGGGTACGAATACTTTCTGAATGCATTGTATAGTGTATGTTACTGTATGAGACTGGGGGGTAAACCATGGCTACATGTTAACACATCTCAACACCTGGATCTGGCTAACCAGGCCATGGTATGGGGTAAACTGTTGCTAGCATAGCTAACTGCCTCCATAAGAAGCCTGTTTTGTGCTGATCTGGTTGCTCTGATTAAATAAAATGAAACAACCAATGTGTTACAGTTTCCCTTAGTTGTACTTATCCCAAGAGTTTACATTGCAGTTGACAAGCAGCTAAGTTAGCAACGTATTTCTCTAACCTATTCTAGCTAGTTAGCTAAAGTTACCCCCTATAGTACATTCCAATATTTAGCGTTGTGAGTGGTCAAAGTATGACAGAGTTAAAAACTTACCGTTGAGAGCGGTGGTACAGCGGCATCACGCCACATTGTGCTTGATCTGGTGTAATATCAAAGACAACTCCTTTCTTAGAAGAGTCAGTTAATATGAATGCTCACTGATGACGCTTGCTTATTCTGCCAGCAAAGACAGTCAACTCAACAGCCATTAATGCGGTCAGGTGGTAGCCTGTTTTACTTTGCGATTGGCTGGAAGGGAGTTCGATTTATCATTGCTCTTCTACACTTCCTGACTGGCAAAGTACCACGATGTTGTTGAGAGCAGTTTTGAATGTATCTGAGAAAATGAATTCATGGAACTTGGATAAACTTGAAATTATAGTTTGATAGTAAATGTGATACAATATCTACCACATTGAAACTGAATATATAAATATTGAATTTTAATATTGAATTATATTTTAAAATGCAATATTCATTCAAATCAGTTTCAAATCATGAAATACAAATTCAAAATTATAAAATTCAAATACAATTTCGGTTGGCATTGAAATCGCTCCATAAGCATCCCTATGGTGCTACTGTTATGATACCTTACAGTCTCTGAGATTCAAACCTGGATGCATGTGTATAGCATGGTTGGGCCAAACTCTGTTTCAATCCAGTCAATTCAGGAAGTTTGACAATTCCAAATCAAGAATTTTCATGGATTTCCCTATTTTTGAGCTGGAATTGTAGTTAAATCTTCTGAAGAATTCAAATGGAATTCACGCCAACCCTCATGTGCATCTGTATTTATGGCTATAAGTTATCTGTGTATGGCTGTGTGTGCTAGCAGGTGCATCTCTCTTTCTGAACTGCTATGCTGAGAAGACGAGGCTGCTCTTGAACTTGTCCTTGTGATTCTTCAGCATGATGTCACTGTCTATGACCACCTGTTGGAACCACACCTACTACCCATTCAGGCCCTCCAACATCTCCTGCACCTGGGGGGAGAGAAGGGGGCTTAGAGGTGTGTGTGGGGGTTGGGTGTGTGTGTTCACGTACGGTGCATATGTGTGTTCATCCGTGTGTGGTGTGTGTGTGTGCTACTCACAGCCTGGTCCACGGTGACATCATACTTTTCCAGAATAGCAAACTGTTAATGGATGGGAAGGGATCTGACACTATCTTCTGAAGGTCCACCTCCAACTCAAACCCAACTGTCCTATGTGACCTCAGTGTTGAACATATAGATCCTGTCATGTGGATGTGCATGGTAAATATGTCTAAGCCTGCAGACTAGACAGTGAGAGTGTGCAATATTGTCTTATGGATTTGTCTGGGACAGTGCTATGTAAATCGTTGGAGAGTCAACACTCCATGCGTGTACACTACATGCTGCTCTGGCTCAGCACTTTGTTATTGAGCTTTGTCGATAGAACAATCAGACATGTTTCTTTCTTTGAATTCATTCTGACCTTTGTTCAAATCTGTTTTGTATTGTATTTTACTGTACTTTCATACAGTTTTGAACGCAGAACACAAATGTTGGCCAAGTATCATTTTGGACTAATATGGGTTGAAGCCAAAAGCAGAAACCAATCTGGCAAACAAGCTACCACCCCTCCCCCTTCCTATCCATGTTGCCAGACCTGGCGAAGTCGGCGTCGAAGGAGGACACGGGGGGGTTGAGGCGCTGGTGTCTTCTGATGAAGGGGTCCTTGTTGATCCCCTGGATCTCTCTGTGTTTGTCCCAGGGCTTCAGGTAAGCCTGTGTTAGCTGTCATCCCTGCTGCTCCCGCTGCCTGGATCTTGCCAATCTCCTCATCTTGTTCTGGGGTCAGAGATGGAGAGGATCACCATATAAAATAGGTCAAAGCTCCTAACATCTGATACAGGATCAGCTATGTTGGAAATGTTTGGCGAGAGAGAGAGGGGGATGTGTAAAGGAATCACCTTATGGAGTAAGTGAGAGAAGAGGTAAAAGCCCCTATTCAACAACTGATACCAGGTCAGATATTTTGGTTTAAACTTTAAATTCATTCCATTTTCACTTGCGAAATAGAATTGTATCTAAATGAGACAAACCAGGATAAACAAATACAAATGCCTATGGTTAAAATGTTGCGTATATTAGCCTGATCTGAGATCAGTGGATAAAAGCACCTTCTACCTCAAACTCACCATATGGTACATAGAGTGCTGTACACTTGACTACATAAGAGCACATGCTTCCACACATAGTTAAATACAGTGAGTTGACACCCTTTTGACACATTGTAACAGGCACTTACACTTTTCATGAGTAAACACATTTAACAGCCTGGCGGGTGTCACTGGGGATCAACTAGACCATGCTGATTAGGGTTCAGAACCTAACAGTTGTAGTATTCCCCCTCAATGGAGATATGGCTGGAGACAGACAGACAGACAGACACACTCACACACACACATATACACACATGGAGAGCAACCTCTGGTCTACTCCAGTCCACCATCTTCTGACTGTTTGATTAAAGCCAGAGTCAGAGGGAGACTTGTTACTCCCTGTGGAAGACCAGTTGTCAATCAACCCAGGAGACAGCTTGACAGGGAGAGCTGATTAAAATAGATTGATGAGAAGAGAGGATGGAGAGAAATGGTATAAGAGGAACGGGGTTAGGAAATGTTGTGAGAGAATAAGGCGAGGGTGAAGGAGCAGGGGATGAAGGTGAGGAGGAGGTATGGTAACGAGGGATGAGGAGAGGTGATATTGGACAGGGGGGTGGGGATGGAGTGCAAATGAAGAGGAGGAGGGAAGGGGGGATGGGGGTAAGGATGAAGAGACTAAATGAAATCTAGGGGATCTATATGAAGAGAAGGAGTGAAAAATGAAAGATGGATGAGGTGAGAAAAGGTGAGGGGTCAGAAGCGAAGACAAAGAAGAGGAATGAACTGAAGAACAGGGCAAGAATCAGGAGAGGGATGAGAGGGATCTAACCTATGTGTTTGTGTGTTACCTATGATGCAGCAAACAGGTTTCCTCTGTGAGAGTCTGCATGTGAGGTGTGGGAGGCATTTGAACACAGAGATGGGGCTGATCAGCTGAGAAATTATGTTTTTCGCGGTCTGTGGTAGCTTCTGAAGGGTCGGGGAGAATGCTACTTGTTGATGCACACACAGACAGACAGACAGACAGAAACACGACCCATTGCCACTTACACTAACCAACGTGTTCTGCCTCTCTAGTCAAAGACCTAAAGAACTTGCAGAGAGCTCTCCTCCAATCATTATCCAACAGCCTATCTGAACTTTACATTCCCTTCATGATTCCTGGATAAAGATTTGATGAAATATTACTTTAATCGTGTACGTTTTAATAACATAAACGGATCCTCTTGTATAGAGAATGGCAACATGTTAAAGCATTCTGAACCTACCCTCTTAGTCTATCACTTGATGCAGATATGTTACATACATTAAGCCTAAATCATATGTCATGGCTGATTTATAAAGTGGGGAGGGAGTGAGGGAGAGAGCGGGGGAGATATAAATAAAGTGAGGGTGATGTACAATGCTCTCCATATGTAAGGTAAGCTTGCTGCTTAATGCCCTGTGTTGGTGAGACAAGGACAAAGAATGTTCTCTTTCATTGTATTCTAAATAGTGTGGAGGTGTCGACCTGTCTGACTGTGTCTCTCGCTGCGACCGTGGAAATGATACAATGTCAAATGTCATCAGACACTGAGAACGGATGACATTGTTCGACTTTCAAACATGAGACTATTGTTTGGGTGTGTGTTAGTACGTGTAGGAGTAATATTGCCAGAATCCCTCGTGAGACTGAGTGTGAACGTGACCGAAATATCAATATCTCTTTAGAAACTGCCTTGAAGTCTATTTCAATCTGCAATGCTTATGCACACGTGTTAAAAACGGTGTGTGTGTGTGCATGTGTGTACGTGCATGCATGTGATTAAGTGCGTGTGCTTTTCTGTCTGTTTGAATACGTACCTGTGAGTTGGCTCCAGGGGCCTCCTGGCCCAGCACCACATGCACCCTGAACAGAAGAGGGGGTTGGGTGAGGTCTTGCTGCCTCCGCTGATGGCCTTGGACAGCTCCTATAGGGACCACATGCCATCCATCGTCTCTGTGTGTACAACCCAGTGCTGCTGGATCTGAGAGAGACACACACACACACACACACACACACACACACACACACACACACACACACACACACACACACACACACACACACACACACACACACACACACGCACACGCACACACTTATGTAGATAGCACTGCACATTCACTATCATCAGTCCATCATCTACTCGCTCAACCACCTAATGGCATCTATTTGTAATTTCATCCACAGGTGAAGTTCTAATGAAGATATTTTCTGGATGGACAGTTTTCATTTTCTATAATGAAATCATCTCATGGAATTATCTTGCTAGCCACTATTTTATGAGGACAAATTAGCCCAAAAAAGTAAGTAAGCAGAAACTAGCAGGGAATAGGTACTCTCCCACACACACCCATCCCCCACCACAACACACACACCTCAGGCCCGTCTGTGAGGAAGGTCTTATAGACCTGGGGCATGATGGCCACGATGTCCTGATGTGCTGAGCCTCAGAAGCTTGGCCTGGTGGTGGGCCTGGTGGTGGCACTGCTGGTCCCCCTCAAATTCCAGGTCCCTGTACACCCCGAAGAGAGAAGAGGAGGGAAGCTGCAGAGATGACTAGCTCTTCTCTCATATTGCTCTGGAAGCCAGACCTAATTCATAGAGAGTAATCCAGCTCTCACTCAGAATTCCAGATCCCAACTCCGATCTCCGAAATGTACGGCTTTCATGGGGATAAGGCCTGCCGCGCAGAATAAGCCTCCGTGAGCAAGAGAAGAGTAGTTTGGGGGAGGGTTGGGGGAGAGAGAAGTAGAGAGAGGGGCTGCTCTGAGTCAGTTCAGATCTTTTTAGCAGATTTTCTCTCTCTCCCTTAGCTACTACAAGGAAAACAGCACTCACAGACAATGACCTTTTTGACTTTGGGCTTGACAGATCTTGACATTGGCTCGACACAAACCTGATCTTAAACTTCCTGAGAGAGTGGAGAGGGGAGGAGAGACAGGGGAAAGGGGGAGAGAGGAGAGGGGGAAAGGGGAGAGGGGGAGAAGGGCGCAGTGCGGTGGCATGAATCCCTGCCAATGAGCGTTAGTGTTCATTATGCATGCTGCTGCTCAACCTGTCTGATGCCTGAGCCCCTATAACGACACTCTGGAAGACAAGGCATTACTTATAGTGTAGCAGCGTAGTGAACCATCATAGCATCCAACGCAATGTCGGCAAAGCCTACTGTAGCACCGGGGTTCCCAAACTATGGGGCGCTCTCGTCGCCAGGGTGGTCGCAGTTGCCCTTTGGAAAAATACATATATTCTACTATATATATATATATATACAGTGCCTTGCGAAAGTATTCGGCCCCCTTGAACTTTGCGACCTTTTGCCACATTTCAGGCTTCAAACATAAAGATATAAAACTGTATTTTTTTGTGAAGAATCAACAACAAGTGGGACACAATCATGAAGTGGAACGACATTTATTGGATATTTCAAACTTTTTTAACAAATCAAAAACTGAAAAATTGGGCGTGCAAAATTATTCAGCCCCCTTAAGTTAATACTTTGTAGCGCCACCTTTTGCTGCGATTACAGCTGTAAGTCGCTTGGGGTATGTCTCTATCAGTTTTGCACATCGAGAGACTGACATTTTTTACCATTCCTCCTTGCAAAACAGCTCGAGCTCAGTGAGGTTGGATGGAGAGCATTTGTGAACAGCAGTTTTCAGTTCTTTCCACAGATTCTCGATTGGATTCAGGTCTGGACTTTGACTTGGCCATTCTAACACCTGGATATGTTTAGTTTTGAACCATTCCATTGTAGATTTTGCTTTATGTTTTGGATCATTGTCTTGTTGGAAGACAAATCTCCATCCCAGTCTCAGGTCTTTTGCAGACTCCATCAGGTTTTCTTCCAGAATGGTCCTGTATTTGGCTCCATCCATCTTCCCATCAATTTTAACCATCTTCCCTGTCCCTGCTGAAGAAAAGCAGGCCCAAACCATGATGCTGCCACCACCATGTTTGACAGTGGGGATGGTGTGTTCAGCTGTGTTGCTTTTACGCCAAACATAACGTTTTGCATTGTTGCCAAAAAGTTCAATTTTGGTTTCATCTGACCAGAGCACCTTCTTCCACATGTTTGGTGTGTCTCCCAGGTGGCTTGTGGCAAACTTTAAACAACACTTTGTATGGATATCTTTAAGAAATGGCTTTCTTCTTGCCACTCTTCCATAAAGGCCAGATTTGTGCAATATACAACTGATTGCTGTCCTATGGACAGAGTCTCCCACCTCAGCTGTAGATCTCTGCAGTTCATCCAGAGTGATCATGGGCCTCTTGGCTGCATCTCTGATCAGTCTTCTCCTTGTATGAGCTGAAAGTTTAGAGGGACGGCCAGGTCTTGGTAGATTTACAGTGGTCTGATACTCCTTCCATTTCAATATTATCGCTTGCACAGTGCTCCTTGGGATGTTTAAAGCTTGGGAAATATTTTTGTTTCCAAATCCGGCTTTAAACTTCTTCACAACAGTATCTCGGACCTGCCTGGTGTGTTCCTTGTTCTTCATGATGCTCTCTGCGCTTTTAACGGACCTCTGAGACTATCACAGTGCAGGTGCATTTATACGGAGACTTGATTACACACAGGTGGATTGTATTTATCATCATTAGTCATTTAGGTCAACATTGGATCATTCAGAGATCCTCACTGAACTTCTGGAGAGAGTTTGCTGCACTGAAAGTAAAGGGGCTGAATAATTTTGCACGCCCAATTTTTCAGTTTTTGATTTGTTAAAAAAGTTTGAAATATCCAATAAATGTCGTTCCACTTCATGATTGTGTCCCACTTGTTGTTGATTCTTCACAAAAAAATACAGTTTTATATCTTTATGTTTGAAGCCTGAAATGTCGCAAAAGGTCGCAAAGTTCAAGGGGGCCGAATACTTTCGCAAGGCACTGTATATATAGCTGTAACTGTAACAGTAGAATACTTAAGGTGCAATTGTGATATTGGGTAGTGAATTTGCAGCTTTTGGGCGTTTTTTCCCGTCATTGTGTATATTAGAAAGCTATTTGGTGCCAGAAATGCCCAGAGTAACTAACCCATGTCAGCTAAAGTTTTGTGATAAAGTTTGAGTCACACAGATATCCCATGAACACATAATAGACATGACAAAATGTGTAGAATTGTAGGGAATTAGCTTTAAAACTGCAAAATGTTCTCTCCACTCCATTGTAAAATGGATAGAATTGCAGGAAATAAGATTTAAACTTACAAAATGTTCTCTCCGCCATAGAAATAGATGCGTTACCCAATGATGAAAGGGATGCCCGAGTGAAAAAGTTTTTGGGAACCCCCGCTGTAGTATACTAGCACAACACGTCATTTATGATTATACTGTTAGCTAGCAGTGTAGCATAACAGCCCTAGATCAGTTTGTGCTGTCTTGCCAACTCCTATAGTCAATGTCACGCATGCAATTATAGCACTCTTCTGTGTCTCTTACCATACATTTACCCTTGTATCACATAACCCCCCCCCCCCCCCTCCCTGCTTTCTAATGTTAACTTATTTGGCATTGGAATGGAATACAAATGAAATGCAGAAGGGTTATGTGAATTCATACAGTACTCTAACCCCCCCTTCCTCTCCACCTCTCCATCTTTTTCTATACATCTCTCCTACCCTCCTTTTCCCTATGGAGAAACGCACGCACGTACGCACACAGACACATAGCCCTCTGTACACTGGATACAACATTAATGTCTCAAAACACATGCATCACGGCTTGCACCAGGCTGCGTGTGTGTGCATTTTCTGCTGGCAGCTGAATTCGTTTCACAGATCCAATTTTTATAGGTCTAGAAAATGCTGACCGCAGAATGATGACAACAACAGCAGTCTGTTTTGTGTGTGTGTGTGTGTGTGTGTGTGTGTGTGTGTGTGTGTGAGAGAGAGAGAGAGAGAGAGAGAGAGAGAGAGAGAGAGAGAGAGAGAGATGGAGGCGGTTTGTAAAAGCAGGGAGCTAAGAAAGCCACATCCTGTTGCTGTAGTGTATCTACAGGGTTTACAGCTGCATATCTAAACCCTGGCCCAGGAGCAGAGCGCAGTACTGTAAAATACAGAGTTACTGTAAAATACAGAGTTACATAACAGTGCCTTACTGTATAATATTGATTTATGTAATACTGACTTACTGCATAATACTTATTTATGTTATAATGACTTACTGCATAATACTGATTTATGTAATACTGACTTACTGCATAATACTGATTTATGTAATACTGACTTACTGTATAATACTTATTTATGTAATACTGACTTACTGTATAATACTTATTTATGTTATAATGACTTACTGCATAATCCTGATTTACGTAATACTGACTTACTGTATAATACTGATCTTTCCGGCTACCCGGATAAAGCACTAAATAAACTTCAGGTAGTGTTAAATACAGCTGCTAGAATCCTGACTAAAACCAAAAAATTTGATCATATTACTCCAGTGCTAGCCTCCCTACACTGGTTTCCTGTTAAGGCAAGGGCTGATTTCAAGGTTTTACTGCTAACCTACAAAGCATTACATGGGCTTGCTCCTACCTATCTCTCTGATTTGGTCCTGCCGTACATACCTACATGTACGCTACGGTCACAAGACGCAGGCCTCCTAATTGTCCCTAGAATTTCTAAGCAAACAGCTGGAGGCAAGGCTTTCTCCTATAGAGCTCCATTTTTATGGAATGGTCTGCCTACCCATGTGAGAGACGCAGACTCGGTCTCAACCTGTAAGTCTTTATTGAAGACTCATCTCTTCAGTAGGTCATATGATTGAGTGTAGTCTGGCCCAGGAGCATGAAGGTGAATGGAAAGGCACTGGAGCAACGAACCGCCCTTGCTGTCTCTGCCTGGTCGGTTCCCCTCTCTCCGCTGGGATTCTCTGCCTCTAACCCTATTACAGGGGCTGAGTCACTGGCTTACTGGTGCTCTTCCATGCCATCCCTAGGAGGGGTGCGTCACTTGAGTGGGTTGAGTCACTGACGTTGTCTTCCTGTCTGGGTTGGCGCCTTGTCGGCCTTATCTCAGGATGGTAAGTTGGTGGTTGAAGATATCCCTCTAGTGGTGTGGGGGCTGTGCTTTGGCAAAGTGGGTGGGGGTATATCCTGCCTGTTTGGCCACAGTGTCTCCTGACCCCTCCTGTCTCAGCCTCCAGTATTTATGCTGCAGTAGTTTTTGTGTCGGGGGGCTAGGGTCAGTCTGTTATATCTGTAGTACTTCTCCTGTCTTATCCGGTGTCCTGTGTGAATTTAAGTATGCTCTCTCTAATTCTCTCTTTCTCGCTCTCGGAGGATCTGAGCCCTAGGACCATGCCTCAGGACTACCTGGTGTGATGACTCCTTGCTGTCCTCAGTCCACCTGGCCGTGCTGCTCCTCCAGTTTTAACTGTTCTGCCTGCGGCTATGGAACCTTGACCTGTTCACCGGACGTGCTACCTGTCCCAGACCTGCTGTTTTCAACTCTCTAGAGACAGCAGGAGCTGTAGAGATACTCTCAATGATCGGCTATAAATAACCCAACTGACATTTACTCCTGAGGTGCTGACCTGTGTCACCCTTGACAACTACTGTGATTATTATTATTTGACCATGCTGGTCATTTATGAACATTTGAACATCTTGGCCATGTTCTGTTATAATCTCCACCCGGCACAGCCAGAAGAGGACTGGCCAGCCCTCATAGCCTGGTTCCTCTCTAGGTTTCTTCCTAGGTTCTGGCCTTTCTAGGGAGTTCTTCCTAGCCACCGTGCTTCTACACCTGCATTGCTTGCTGTTTGGGATTTTAGGCGGGGTTTCTGTACAGCACTTTGTGGCATCAGCTGATGTAAGAAGGGCAATATAAATACATTTGATTTGATCTTCATAATACTGAATTACTGCATAATAATGATTTATGTAATACTGACTTACTGCATAATACTGATTTATGCAATACTGACTTACTGTATAATACTAATCTTCATAATATTGAATTACTGCATAATACTGACTTACTGAATAGTACTGATTTACGTAATAATGTCTTACTGTACAATACTTATCTTTTCTCTAACCACTACTGTACTACAGCTTACTGTCTATGAGTGCAGTGAAGTGTCCTTCTAACCGAATGGCTACCAACCCTGGTCCTGGAGAGCATCAAAGTATGCACATTTTTGTTACAGCCGAACATGAAAAAGCTTGATTCAACTAATTAAGTTCTTGATGAATAGCTCAATTGGCTGTTTTACACACTGTAGCTCTCTAGGATAGGCTCTAACTATCTATTTAACCGGATAAACTCTGTAGCGACTAATGTCACTCAGAGTGTGTGTGTGCGTTCGTGTTCTGACCTTGTTGGCATCCAGCCTGTAGTCGTTGATGAGGAAGTTGGATGCCCCTTCAGAGAACCAGAGCATCTTGGAGAGACCCGGCTGTATCTTCTTGTCCAGGAAACAGATATGCTCCCGCAACAGACCCAGCTCATCAGCAGACAGCGTCGCGATAATCCTGGACACACACACGGACGGACGCAGACAAACACAAACACAGATACACACACACAGATGGACCAAACATGAGTGTTTATAGAGGCAGCTATGTTTCATAAACACATGAATGCCTAAAATACTGGTGGTCTTTTCTTCAATTCATTTCCTGCACTATATTATTTAACATAAATTCTCTGGGACAGTACTTTACAGGGAATTACACAAACACACACAGCTAACCAGGCATTAGTTTGTTGATACAGTATGAACACATGACCTATGGCCTTTTCTTACTATAAGTTATGAGCATTGTGCTACACATGGCCTGCCGCATGCTAATTGACTTCCACTCTAGGCTCTGCAGAGTGGGCTTCAATCTGAAGTAGTGTTGTGTGCTGAGCTTTACAGGGTCCCAGGCAGTGTGCATACACAGGCTTACAGTCTGATTTGCTTCATACTGAGTGAGGATGGAATGTGCGTGTGTGTATGTCAGCATGTGTGTGCAGTGATTGACATTATGGGTTTGTTTCAAATAGAAACCAGAAATATCACATTTACATAAGTATTCAGACCCTTTACTCAGTACCTTGTTGAAGCATATTTGGCAGCGATTACAGCCTCGAGTCGTCTTGGTCATGACGCTACAAGCATGGCAAACCTGTGTTTTGGGGAGTTACTATAATTTTTCTCTGCAGATCCTCACAAGCTCTGTCAGGTTGGATGGGGAGCGCCGCTGCACAGCTATTTCTCAGGTCTCTCCAGAGGATGTTTGATTTCGGGTTCCAAGTCCAGGCTCTGGCTGGACCACTCAAGGACATCTTGTCCCAAAACCACTCCTGCGTTGTCTTGGCTATGTGCTTCGGGTTGTTGTCCTGTTGGAAGTTGAACCTTCGCCCCAGTCTGAGGCCCTGAGCACTCTAGAGCAGGTTTTCATCAAGGATCTCGCTTACTTTGCTCCATTTGCTCCTTTCCCTCAATCCTGACTAGTCTCCCAGTCCCTGAAAATTATCCCCACAGTATGATCCTGCCACCACCATGCTTCATCGTAGGGATGGTGCCAGGTTTCCTTCAGAATTCAAACCAAAAAAGTTTAAACTTGGTTTCATCAGACCAGAGAATCTTGTTTCCCATGGTCGGAGTCCTTTAGGTGCTATTTGGCAAACTCCAAGCGGGCTGTCATGTGCCTTCTACTGAGGAGTGGTTTCCGTCCAGCCACTCTACCATAAAGGCCTGATTGGTGGAGTGCTGCAGAGATGGTTGTCCTTCTGGAAGGTAATCCCATCACCAAAGAAGAACTCTGGAGCTCTGTCAGAGTGACCATCTGGTTCTTGGTCACCTCCCTGTCCAAAGCCCTTCTCCCCCCATTGCTCAGTTAGTCTGGGCGGCCAGCTCTATGAAGAGTCTTGGTGATTCCAAACTTCTTCCATTTAAGAATGATGGAGGCCACTGTGATCTTGGGGACCTTCAATGAAGCAGACATTTTTTGTCACCGTTCCCCAGATCTGTGCCTCGACACAATCCCGTCTTGGAGCTCCACGGACAATTCCTTTGACCTCGTGGCTCTGACATGCACTGTCAACTAACTGTGGGACCTTATATAGACAGGTGTGTGCCTTTCCAAATCATGTCCAATCAATTGAATTTACCACAGGTGGACACCAATAAAGTTTTAGAAACATTTCGAGGATGATCAATGGAATCATAGCAAAGGGTCTGAGTACTTATGTAAGTAAATAAGGTATCTGTTTTTTAATTTTAGTATAAAGTCAAGTGGTCTGAATACTTTCCGAATGCACTGTAAATCTGAAATTGCAACCTTAGGAAGCTTGTTTAACAAACAAATGCTCTCTATAGCTGTACTTGCAGGCCTATGGGGAAATGCAGGTGTTTTAGTTCCAACAAAGTTCCTAGTCTGGAGATAGTGGAAGAAGTGGGTTTGGGGGAGGTTGAACTTTTCCTGTAGCTGAGCAAAAGAGGTGAACGTACCATCAAAGAATAATTGGTCTAGTGAAGAGAGGCCTAGCGAGTGCCAGATGCCAAAAGCCCCATCATTTAAAGACGGACAAAATAAAATGTTCTGATTGTTTGGACCTGACAGAGAAAAGCCTCTAAGACTAAAGGCTAAACGGAACTGATTTTACATTTTGAGAAACTGTTTCACAATTGGGTTGACACACTTTTTTCCTCGGGACATTGGGAGAGATGAGCACAACACAGAGAAAAGTGCAGCAGGTTTACATGATTCAGACTCCATCTGAACCCAGAGTGGTCGCGGGCCAGTATGATCAGTCTGTAGCCAGTACAAAAGGCCTCTGAAATTTGCAGCCCAATAGTATGTCAGAAAATGTGGTAAAGCTAAACCACCCAATGCCTTCTGTAAAGGTCTTCTACCAATCTGAGGTACCTTGACATCCGGTGAATTAACAAATGGGTAGAACATTGAAATACAAATTTGGGCAACACCTTAACCCTTCCAATAAAAGAAAGAGGTAGATGTTCCCTGCAATTCTATAAAAAAAAAAATTGCCGCTTTAAAGCTAGTTTCCTGCAATTGTACACATTTTGTCATGTCTTATGTGTGTTCATGTGGTATCTGAGTGACTCAAACATTACAACAAAATCAATGGGGTAAAATACCTAGCTGAAAAAACATTAGCTGACATGGGCTAGTAATCAATTGGATATTTCTGACATGTTATAAAATTGCTCTCTGTAAGGTCTGCAAAGACAAGAGGAAAACTGCTGATATACTACCCAATTTCAAAACAGCACCTTGTGCATTCAACAGTAAGCTGAAAGCCCAATTGAATTCACTATATAAAAAAAGAAGCTAAACTGAGTTTCTTACATTGATTAGCCCCCTGGCCCTACAGTTTGTTGGTTTAAGTGAAAGACAATTTATGGCAGTACCTTCAGAAGGTATTCACACTCCATGATTTTTCCACATTTTGTTGTCTTACAGTCTGCATTTAAAATGGATCACGTTTAGATTTTTTGTCACTGATCACCACAAAATACCCCATCATTTGTATTTATTTAACATTTATTTAACTAGGCAAGTCTGTTAAGAACAAATTCTTATTTACAATGATGGCCTACTAAAAGGAAAAAGGCCTCCTGCAGGGATGGGGGCTGGGATTAAAGTATGAGTGTCCATGATTAAGTCTTTGAATGTAGAGGTGGGTATAAAACTGACCAGCTCGAGTGTTTTTTGCAGCTCTGCCCAGTCGCTAGCTGCAGCAAACTGAAAAGAGGAGCGACCCAGGGATGTGGGTGCTTTGGGGACCTTTAACAGAATGTGACTGGCAGAACAGGTGTTGTATGTGGAGGATGAGAGCTGCAGTAGGTATCTCCGATAGGGGGCAGTGAGGCCTCAGAAGGTTTTATAAATAAGCATCAACCAGTGGGTCTTGCGTTAGGTATACAGATGACCAGTTTACAGAGGAGTATAGAGTGCAGTGATGTGTCCTATAAGGAGCATTGGTGGCAAATCTGATGGCTGAATGGTAAAGAACATCTAGCCCCTCCAGAGCACCCTTACCTGTTGATCTATAAATGATGTCTCCGTAATCTAGCATGGGTAGGATGGTCATCTGAATCAGGGTTAGTTTGGCAGCTGGGGAGAAAAAGGAGCGATTACGATAGAGGAAACCAAGTCTAGATTTAAGCTTAGCCTGCAGCTTGGACAGTGTACCGTCTAGCCATAATCCCAAGTACTTGTATGAGGTGACTACCTCAAGCTCTAAACCCTAAGATGTAGTCATCACACCGTTGGGGAGAGGGTCATTCTTCTTTCCAAACCACATGATCTTTGTTTTGGAGGTGTACAGAACAGAGAAAGCTTGTTGGACACTAAGAAGGCTTAGTTGTAGAGTGTTTAACACACTATCCGGGGAGGGGCCAGCTGAGTATAAAACTGTATCATTTGCATATAAATGGATGAGAGAGCTTGCTACTTACTGCCTATCGAGAATTGGGGTACTCCCTTGGAGACAGGAAGTGGCTGACAAAGCAGTGATTCTGACTTTATACACTCCACTCTTTGAGAGAGGTATTTAGCAAACCAGGCCAAAGACCCCTCAGAGACACCAATACTCCTTAGCCGGCCCACAAGAATGGATTGGTCTACCGTATCAAAAGCTTTGGTCAAGTCAATAGAAATAGCAGCACAGCATTGCTTAGAATCAAGGACAATGGTGACATAATTTAGGACCTTTAAGGTTGCAGTGACACATCTATAACCTGAGCAGAAATCAGACTGCATACCTGAGAGAATACTATAGACATCAAGAAAGCCAGTCAGTTGATTATTGACAAGTTTTTCCAACACTTTTGATAAACAAGGCA
Organism: Oncorhynchus clarkii lewisi; assembly: GCF_045791955.1. Classification (NCBI taxonomy): domain Eukaryota; kingdom Metazoa; phylum Chordata; class Actinopteri; order Salmoniformes; family Salmonidae; genus Oncorhynchus; species Oncorhynchus clarkii. Next base: position 18,741,840 of record NC_092155.1, read on the forward strand.
AAATAGAAATAGGCTATAACAGTTAGGATCAGCTTGATCTCCCCCTTTAGATAAAGGATGCACCGTAGCTGCCTTCCAAGCACTGGGAACCTCCTCAGAGAGGAGCGACAGGTTAAAAAAGTCAGAGATAGGCTTGGCGATGATAGAGGCTGCAACCTTAAAGAAGAAAGGATCTAAACCATCTGACCCAGATGGTTTTTTGGGGTCCAGTTTAAGGAGCTCCTTTAGCAACTCAGACTCAGTGACCATGGGGCAGGGGAAAAAGAGAGAGGAGCATCGGGGATAGTTGCATTAGAAGGGCTGGGCGATGAGGAAATGTTGGACTGGCAAGGAGGCATGGCTGAGTCAAATAGGAATCCTGACTTAATGAAGTGGTGATTAAAGTGCTCAGCCATGTGCTTCTTATCAGTAACAACCACATCATCAACGTTAAGGGACATGGGCAGCTGTGAGGAGGAGGGTTAATTCTCCAGGTCTTTCACAGTTTTCCAGAACTTCTTGGGGTTAGACCCACAGAGAGAGAACTGCTCCTTAAAGTAACTAACATTAATTAGCCTTCCGGATAGCATGAGTGCACTTGTTTCTCCTTTGACTGAACGAGAGCCAGTCAGCCTGAGTATACGTGTGCCAAGATTTCGCCAAATGGAATTCTTGAGGTGGAGTGCCAGAACATTTCATTTTTTTTATTTAACCTTTATTTAACCAGGTAAAACCCATTGAGGTTATAAAACCTCTTTTGCGTGGGAGACCTGGCAAGAAGGCAAAACAAGGAAATAGCAGCGTGTCCATAAAACCTTACAGAAAAATACAGAATACACACAAAAGACAGTGTCACAAGTTAAAGATACAATTGAAGATTAGATACAACTGCAGTTATCACAAACAGTGTTGTCGATCAGAGTCTTACAGATGGTCGAACCAGGGGCTAAACCTGTTTTCAATTCACATTTTCTTTATGGGGGCTGGTTTGTTATCAATACCACTGAACATAGTAAAAAGAAGGTCCAAGCATCTTAGACAGTGGGGATCAAGCTGATTCTATACCAATTTACAGAAGCCAGGTCATAAATATTTTTCTGGCAAGCGTCTATGACTAAATAGGAAAGGTCATTTAACTGAGCAGCCATTGCGAACACAGGCTGTAAAACAGTGATCACTAAGGTCATTTACAGAAAACACCAGACTGATACATGTCAGGATTATTTGTGAAGATAACATCAAGGAGGGTGGCCTTTTCTGGGTGCTTGGAGTCAAACCTTGTCAAAGTGGAATTATGTTTAACTTTCTTTTTATTAATAAAAAATGAAAAGCTGAAATGTCTTCAATCAATCAATAAAAAAATAAAAACTCCATAGAAAGGCAGGTCACCTAGGAAGAAATGTCGAGGAACCAGGCTCTGAGGGGTGGCCAGTCTTCTTCTGGCTGTGCCGGTGGAGATTACAAGAGTACACAGCATTTAAGGCCAGATTGTTCTTCAAGATGTTCATAGATGACCAGAATGGTCAATTAATAATCACAGTGGTTGTAGAGGGTGCAACAGGTCAGCGCCTCAGGAGTAAATGTCAGTTGGCTTTTCACAGCAGGTGCAGTAGAGAGAAAGAGAGAGTCGAAAACAGCAGATTCGGAACAAGGTAGCACGTCCAGTGAACAGGTCAGGGTTCAATAGCCGCAGGCAGAACAGAGAGGCTTTATTACTGCCACTTTTAGTGAGTTTGGTACACAGGGAGGATAAGGAGCCATGTATTATTTTCAACATAGGAGGGACAAGCACAGGAAGTAGCTCCTTCAGTAATTTAGTTGGAATCGGGTCCAGTATGCAGCTGGAAGGTTTGGAGGACATTACTAGTTTTGTGAACGTATCAAGAGATACAGGATCAAAAGACTTGGGTGTCTCCATTGCTCCTAAGTCCTGGCAGTTCTGTGTATTCAGGACAACTGAGCTTTGGAGAAACACGCAGACGCAAAGACCAGTCCGTAATTTGCTTTCTAATGATCATGATATTTTCTTCAAAGAAGTTAATGAATTCATCACTGCTGAAGTGAAAGCCATTGTCTCTTGGGGAATGCTGCTTTTTAGTTAGCTTTGCAACAGTAACCAAAATACATTTTGGATTGTTCTTATTCTTCGCAGTTAGGTTGGGAAAAAAGGCTGATGGAGCAGCAGGGGGGCTCTTCCCCACTGCACGGTACTGTCTTTCCAAGCTAGTCGGAAAACTTCTAGTTTGGTGGAGCGCCATTTCTGTTCCAATTTTCTGGAAGCTTGTTTCAGGGCTCTGGTATTTTCTATATACCAAGAAGCTAATTTATCGTATCACATTTTTTGGTTTTATTTTAAGGGGTGTGACTGCATCTAGGGTATTATGCAAGATCAGTAAGTATTTAACCCCTTTCTTATGGCAAGCTTAAATAGGTTCAGGAGTCAAAATGTGCTTAACAAGCCACATAAGTTGCATGGACTCCCTCTGTGTGCAATAATAGTGTTTAACATGATTTTTGAAGGACTACCTCATCTCTGTACACCACACATACAATTATCTGTAAGGTCCCTCAGTTGAGCAGTACATTTTAAACACAGAATCAACCACAAAGAAAAGGGAGGTTTTCCATTGCCTCACAAAGATGGGCACCTAGTGGTATATGAGTAAATATATCGTTTTGAGCATGGTGAAGTTATTAATTACACTTTGGATGATGTATCAATACACCCAGTCACTACAAAGATAGAGACGTCCTTCTTAACTCAGTTGATGGAGAGGAAGGAAACAGCTCAAGGATTTCACCATGAGGCCAATGGTGACTTTAAAACAGAGTTGAATGGCTGTGATAGAACTGAGGATAGATTCACAACATTGTAGTTACTCCACAATACTAACCTAATTGACAGAGTGAAAAGAAGGAAGCAAGTACAGAATACAAATATTCCAAAACAAACACCCTGTTTTCAACAAGGCACTAAAGTAATACTGCAAACGTTTTGACCTGAATACAATGGGTTATGTTTGTGGCAAATCCAATACGACATATTAGTGAATACCACTCTCCACATTTCAAGCATAGTGGTGGCTGCATCACCACTTTTCAGGATAAAAAAAGAAACCGAATGGAGCTATCCACAGGCAAAATCCTAGAGGAAAACCTGGTTCAGTCTGATTTCCACCAGACACTGGGAGATGAATTCACCTTTCAGCAGGACAATAACCTAAAACACAAGGCCAAATCTACACGGGAGTTGCTTACCAAGAAGACAGTGAATGTTCCTGAATGGTCGAATTACAGTTTTGACTTAAATCTGCTTTAAAATCTATGGTAAGACTTGAAGATTGTTGTCTAGAAATGATCAACAACCAATTTCACAGAACTTGAAGAATTTTAAAAAGAATAATGGACAAATATTGTACAATCAAGTTGTGCAAAGAGCTTTGACTCACAGCTGTAATCGCTGCCAAAGGTGATTCTAACATGTATTGACTCAGGGGTGTGAATACTCTTGTGAATAAGATTTCTGTATTTCATTTTCAATAAATTTGCAAAGATTTCTAAAAACCTTTTCATTTTTTCATTGGGGTAATGTGTGTAGATGTGTGATAATTTGTATATATTGAATCTATTTTGAATTCAGTCTGTAACACAACAACATGTGGAATAAGTAAAGGGGTATGAATACTTTCTTAAGGCACTGTATGGCAGTCGGGAAAGATATATTTTTTTACTGATAACAATCAAAATACAAAGAATTCCAGTAGTGATCTTTCTGGTAGACACTTCTGTGTGTAAATAGCTAATTTACATTTTTGGGCACGTGATAACAATCTTCGGGGAACCAAAAAAAAAACTCCTGACTTACCCGATGGGCAAGTAACCTTTCAGACATGACTTTAATGTCAATCCCTGTGTGTGTAGCTGTTGTAGTCTCACACCACCAGCAGTACTCTCTGTCATGCTGCGGAGCTCCTCTCTCCTCTGGTACACGTCAGATACGTACTGTAGTGGGGGATCTCAAACAGCAGATGCTCCCAGTAGTGGATCTCATTGAACATCTTCAGCATGTTCTCGCACGCACGCACGCACGCACACACACACACACACACACACACACACACACACACACACACACACACACACACACACACACACACACACACACACACACACACACACACACACACACACACACACACACACACACACACACACACACACACACACACACACACACACACAGGCCTCTACAGTAATGTCTCAAAACACATGCATCACGGCTTGAATTGAACTGCAGCCATCCAGCCAGGCACTGTGCGTGTGTTTCTGCCGTGTTTTTGTGTGTGTGTGTGTGTCGGTGTGTCTGTGTGTTTGTATGTGTGTGGGTTCCGTGTGGGTGCGAAGGATCTGGAGGTGATGTAGCAGAAAGTGATCAGCACAACGTTTGAGACAGTCATCACCGTGTTGGAGGGCTTTCAGCTGTGAGATGTCTACCAGCACCCGCAAGATGGCAGGGACTATTTACAGTCTTCCAGAGCAAGAAGCACCACATAAAAAAATAAAGCTGTGCAGTACAGTAGGTGTTAGTGTGAGTGGGGTTGTGAGTGACAGAGCATGCATCTCTCTCTAAATGAACGTGAAAATGATCTGTATATCCCATGTGTGTACGTGTGGCTTTATGTCTGTAGTGTGTGTACGTGTCGTGACAATGTCGGTATCCTATAACAGGAGCGTGTCCGTCCGTCCGTCCGTCTGTGGAAACTAAGATCTAGCGTATACGGTCTCTTTCATCTCTGGTGTGTGTGCTCTCTTCCGGTATAAACCACCTGTCAGAGTCTATGCCCTGTTTCACCTTGCAGGGTGCCATGAGGGGCTGGTCCAGCCTCTTCAGACTCTGTCTGTCTGTCCTGACCATCTCATCCAGGGTCTGGACCAGCTGTCTGTCCGTCCAGGTGACTTCTGACCATCTCATCCAGGGTCTGGAGCAGCTGTCTGTCCGTCCAGATGACTCCTGCCCATCTCATCTAGGGTCTGGACCAGCTGTCTGTCCGTCCAGGTGACTTCTGACCATCTCATCCAGGGTCTGGACCAGCTGTCTGTCCATCCAGGTGACTCCTGCCCATCTCATCCAGGGTCTGGACCAGCTGTCTGTCCATCCAGGTGACTTCTGACCATCTCATCCAGGGTCTGGACCAGCTGTCTGTCCGTCCAGGTGACTCCTGCCCATCTCATCCAGGGTCTGGTACCAGCTGTCTGTCCGTCCAGGTGACTCCTGACCATCTCATCCAGGGTCTGGACCAGCTGTCTGTCAATTCAGGTGACTCCTGCCCATCTCATCCAGGGTCTGGACCAGCTGTCTGTCCGTCCAGAGACTGACTCCTGCCCATCTCATCCAGGGTCTGGACCAGCTGTCTGTCTGTCCGTCCAGGTGACTCCTGCCCATCTCATCCAGGGTCTGGATCAGCTGTCTGTCCGTCCAGAGACTGACTCCTGCCCATCTCATCCAGGGTCTGGACCAGCTGTCTGTCCATCCAGAGACTGACTCCTGCCCATCTCATCCAGGGTCTGGACCAGCTGTCTGTCCGTCCAGGTGACTCCTGCCCATCTCATCCAGGGTCTGGACCAGCTGTCTGTCCATCCAGAGACTGACTCCTGCCCATCTCATCCAGGGTCTGGACCAGCTGTCTGTCCGTCCAGGTGACTCCTGACCATCTCATCCAGGGTCTGGACCAGCTGTCTGTCCGTCCAGGTGACTCCTGCCCATCTCATCCAGGGTCTGGACCAGCTGTCTTTCCGTCCAGAGACTGACTCCTGCCCATCTCATCCAGGGTCTGGACCAGCTGTCTGTCCGTCCAGGTGACTCCTGCCCATCTCATCCAGGGTCTGGACCAGCTGTCTGTCCGTCCAGAGACTGACTCCTGCCCATCTCATCCAGGGTCTGGACCAGCTGTCTGTCCGTCCAGGTGACTCCTGCCCATCTCATCCAGGGTCTGGACCAGCTGTCTGTCCGTCCAGGTGACTCCTGACCATCTCATCCAGGGTCTGGACCAGCTGTCTGTCCGTCCAGGTGACTCCTGCCCATCTCATCCAGGGTCTGGACCAGCTGTCTTTCCGTCCAGAGACTGACTCCTGCCCATCTCATCCAGGGTCTGGACCAGCTGTCTGTCCGTCCAGGTGACTCCTGCCCATCTCATCCAGGGTCTGGACCAGCTGTCTGTCCGTCCAGAGACTGACTCCTGCCCATCTCATCCAGGGTCTGGACCAGCTGTCTGTCCGTCCAGGTGACTCCTGACCATCTCATCCAGGGTCTGGACCAGCTGTCTGTCCCCCAGACGAACCTCCTCTCCTCTGCTGATCTGAGGCACATGAAGTGGGAATGCTGTAGTGTACCACCTAGAGGGGGAGAGAGGAGAGAGGGGTTAACGTAACATAGGGGGAGGGGGGGGGGTGGATGTTTCCAATACGACACGGTTTCAATAAAACAGACCACTACATCACCTAACACAACACAGTGGGGAGAACATGGAAAAACACTGCAGGGAAACTTTGGAGGTCTCAATCGAGACAGTAGAACGATGCATAGGCTAACACAGAGGGAGAAGTCAAGTCACGTCCAATCAAGTGAGCCTAAGATCCCACCAGAGGCAATTCATTTGGTTCTGCTGAAACCAAAAACAAGGTCATTCAGCAAGAGTTTAAAAAAAAGCAACCTTGCAACACATGACATACAGTTCAAGGAAAATTCTACCCCAAAACAATTTTGGGGTATTTGTTTCATTAGTCCATTGTTGATATAACCCCAAAATGCATCATATCGCCTGTATTTCTATATTTTGAAAGATATACAGTATATCTTGAAAACTTGCTGAACTGCAAAACATTTTGGGACTATATCAACAATGGAAACAAATACCAAAAGATAGATTTGAGTGGAATTTTCCTTTAAGAAAGACATATAGGATCAACCGGGCTTAATTGAACCAAAACACTGTGCACAGGACAGACAGTGAAGCTCTCCAATGTTTACTAGATGCTGTTGCTAAGGAATAGTCTGTATCTTCTATATCCTTGAACACTCACTACCCCTTACTTGATGGAAAGAATGTGGATAAAAACTGAGAGATTTATATAATCATATCTGTGCCGAATTAAATCTCTCCCCTGTTCTTAATTGTGGTGCTTAATGTATCCGGAAATATACATTTAAACAGAGCCGACAGAGAGCGGTGTTTGTTCCAGCCATATGCTTTGTGTAAGCAAAGAAACAGACCGGACTGTATTCAGGAACAGCTGTGTTTAATACACACACACACAAACACCAAGGCCACGTCGGGGCCCCTATCCATGTCATCTAGGATCAGTTTGGCCTTTCAGATCATAATGAATATAATTACATGGACATGACTCCTATGGCTTTATGAATCTGGGCCCTGGACTCGATGGACCGGCCCCCTGCCATGATAGGTCTCTGAATGGGCGGCCTGCTCTAACCTGTCTGGCTGATACCCGCCTTACAGTACTGTACCTCCCTCTACCTAAAGAGAACTGAAGCCTGGCCTAACTTCTCTCCTTCTTTACTTCATTAGGGTTCATCTCCATAGGTACAGTACTTTTGCCTGCTATAACTCCTGTCTCCCCTATACAGTACTTTTGCCTGCTAAAACCCCTGTCTCCCCTATACAGTACTTTTGCCTGCTATAACCCCTGCTAATGTCTCCCCTAGACAGTACTTTGGCCTGCTATAACACCTGTCTCCCCTATACATTGAATGGCGCCATAGGAGATGGCTGCCGTTTTACAGGCTCCTAACCAATTATTTTTTTACAATGTTTGTAATTTATTTTGTACGTAATGTTTCTGCCACTGTCTCTTATGACAGAAAAGAGCTTCTGGATATCAGGACAGCGATGACTCACCTCAAACTGGATGAAGATTCTTTCTTTAACGAGTCGGAAGCAAAGGATTTAATGCTGATACCGGACCAGGCCCAAATACCTGTCATTCACATGAAGAAGAGACGACGATATAGGGGATGCAGGTCCGGGTGCCTTGTGAGAATTTCGTGGGTGAGTGGGTATCCCGCCTCTACCATCCGTCCTATTGGCCAACATGCAATCATTGGAGAATAAACTGGATGAGCTCCGTTCAAGATTATCCTACCAAGGGGACATTAAAAACTTTAATATATTATGTTTCACCGAATCGGGAGGAGGTAGAGGAAAGATGGAGGGAGAGAGGGAGAAAGAGAGAAAGAAACAGGGAGAGAGAGAGAGAGAGACAGAGAAAGTAAAGCAGAGGGTACCAATCTTAGAAAAAAAGGTGCTCTCAAGATGGAGGGAGAGGGGAGAGATGGTTCTTCGTCTGTGCCCATAGAACCCTTTTTGGTTCCAGCTAGAACCCTACATGAAACCCAAAAGGGTTCTACCTGAAACCAAAATGCATTCTACCTTGAACCAAAAAGGGTTCTCCTATAGGGACAGCAGAAGAACCCTTTTGGAACCCTTTTTTCTAAGAGTGTAAAGAGAGAGAGAAAGCGAGAGTCATAAACAGAGAGACAGAGAAAGAGACAGAGAGAGAGAGTGTGTATTGACTCTGGAGTGTTTATCTCTGTTATAAAATGACTCCCAGACAGTACATGTTTGAGCGTGAGAAAGTCCTTTACCGTGAGCTACATGCACTAAGCTGTAAAAAGCACCAGAGGATGGGTAATCTACACAGGCTTGCTACTGATGAAAACGAATATTCCCCAAGTATTACAGTGATAGAACAGGAGATGCTGTATGGTCCACTTAGGAAAAATGTGCTTCTGTGCTGAACAGCCGTACGGAAACACAAAGACGATAGGTTTTATGAAGTAAAGGTATGGCTATGTAAAGTATATAGGACTTTACTTTGTGATTCATAAAAGCCGTCGGTCCAGTATCGTGACAAGGAAACAACACACAAAGCAGATTTACCTTCTTTAGGAAAACAGCCCTAATGTTGGAAACAAGCCTCATTATGTTGTCATCCAGTCACATGTATTTCTTTTCCAAGCTATAGCACACAGTATTTTACATACAGCACGTTTTTAAAGGACCAAAAAGGTTGGTCTGCTTCGTGTTTTCATTTTTGACATGGAAAAAATATTGTGATGCTGGTATCGTCACAGGCCTAAAAACAAGTGTATTGGAGAAGTGAATATGGGCATTTGAATGCAGGTGTGTGTGTGTGTGCGCGCATGTATGTGCACCTGTGTGTGTGTGTGTGTGTGTGTGTGTGTGTGTGTGCATGCACGCTTGAGTGCTTGGTGTGTGTGTGTGCATGAGCGCTTGAGTATGTGTGTGTGCTGTACCTTGCGGGCAGAAAGGTGCTTGAAGACATCTAGCAGCTGAAAGCCCTCCACCACGGTGATGACTGTCTCAACCGCTGTGCTGATCAGGTTCTCCTTCACATCCGCACGAAACCCATCCACACCCAAATCAGGGGTTTTTCTGGATCAAAAAGGGGCTTAGGGGGTGTGGCATGGGCATGGCATGGGGTGTGGCATGGGCGTGGCAATGCCCATACATTCTTTTTAGAGAAAAATTAAGGCCCCCCCTTTCTTCCTACAGTTTAAAGTGTAGTGTCCAGCTGATAATCACTGTCCTATGTTTATTGTTGAGTTTATTTATTAAAACACTGTCCTATGTTTATTGTTGAGTTTATTTATTAAAACACTGTCCTATGTTTATTGTTGAGTTTATTTATTAAAACACTGTCCTATGTTTATTGTTGAGTTTATTTATTAAAATACTGTCCTTTGTTTATTGTTGAGTTTATTTATTAAAACACTGTCCTATGTTTATTGTTGAGTTTATTTATTAAAATATGTTTATTGTTGAGTTTATTTATTAAAACACTGTCATACGTTTATTGTTGAGTTTATTTATTAAAATATTGTCCTATGTTTATTGTTGAGTTGATTTATTAAAACACTGTCCTATGTTTATTGTTGAGTTTATTTATTAAAACAGTGTCCTATGTTTATTGTTGAGTTTATTTATTAAAACACTGTCATATGTTTATTGTTGAGTTTATTTATTAAAACAGTGTCCTATGTTTATTGTTGAGTTTATTTATTAAAACACTGTCCTATGTTTATTGTTGAGTTTATTTATTAAAACAGTGTCCTATGTTTATTGTTGAGTTTATTTATTAAAATACTGTCCTATGTTTATTGTTGAGTTTATTTATTAAAACACTGTCCTATGTTTATTGTTGAGTTTATTTATTAAAACAGTGTCCTATGTTTATTGTTGAGTTTATTTATTAAAATACTGTCCTATGTTTATTGTTGAGTTTATTTATTAAAACACTGTCTTATGTTTATTGTTGAGTTGATTTATTAAAACACTATCCTATGTTTATTGTTGAGTTTATTTATTAAAACACTGTCTTATGTTTATTGTTGAGTTTATTTATTAAAACACTGTCCTATGTTTATTGTTGAGTTTATTTATTAAAACACTGCCCTATGTTTATTGTTGAGTTTATTTATTAAAACACTCCCTCCCTGAACATGCTTCCCGACTCTCAGCGCACATCGTTACAGAATAACGCCTCACCTAAGGGAAGCATCAGAGTGTTTTTTTATTTAATTTTTTTGTGTCAGAGTATGACGCCGGCTCGCCGGGCTCCCCTGACTCAGCCGGCTTCCAGGTTCTCATGCCTCCGCCAGATCGCCAGGCTCCCCTGCCTCAACCGGTCAGTCAGGTTACCGCGCCCCAGCTGGCATGACAGGTTCTCGCGCATCAGCAGGGGTGACTGGTCCGCTCCTGGTCCCCGGGTTCGTCCCCTTTTACGGCGTCCTGCGTATCGAGCCACATGTCTGGGAGGGGGTACTGTCATGTATACTCCCTCTCCGGCCTCTAGGTCATCAGACTGCTGATTATCCCACACACCTGTCACCATCGTCTCGAGCACCAGTGCCTCATGACACTCACCTGGACTCCATCACCTCCTTGATTATCTTCCCCATATCTGTCAGTCCCCTTGGTTCTTTCCTCATGTGTTATTGACTCTGTTTTTATTTTGGTGCGTTGTTTGTGTTTGTGTTCCTTGTTTATTTTATTTATTAAAACACTCACTCCCTGAACTTGCTTTGTGACTCTTAGCGCACTCGTTACACCCAAGGCCTTTATGAACACAACCAAAGTATAATTTTTTTGCGATAGCATATATGAAATGTATTAAGTACCCTGTTGGAATGCAGCAGTCAGAATGACAAGGCCCAGCGGTTCTGGTATTAAACACGTGCAGACACACATGATTGATGATTTGGTGAAACGGTGACCCACACAAAACATGGATCAAACAGATTCTCACACATGTAAGTGAAAACTCTGTCATATGCACACAAACGCGCGCGCGCACACACACACACACGCACGCACGCACACACACACAGCGTGTAGGCTAGTATTAATTGGACTAATAGCAATGTCCTGAGTGGCTATGAAACACCTGGCCCTGAAACAAGCCCAGCTGTTTGTCTTGGCAACAACATCCCAATCCTACGACCTCCAGTGACCCCCATTCATCAACCACATTACACACACAGACCCTGTTCCCAAGACCCCGCTACCCTGATGGGGAGGGGTGGCCGGGGGGCTAAACAGTCCCTTGAGGACAGGTCACGCAAACACACACACACACACACACACACACACACACACACACACACACACACACACACACACACACACACACACACACACACACACATCCATGTATGCAGTCATGCACAGGAACACACACACACACCGTAAATCTGAATGACAATAAGGGGGGTTGCTGTATAAACCTGTATAGCTCTAGCTAGCCCATAGGGACCTAGAGAGGTCTCTTCACTGATAGATAGGTTATGTCCCAAATGACATCCTATTCCCTACATAGTACACGATTTTTGGTCAAAGGTAGTGCACTATGTAGAGAATAGGGTGCAATCTGGGTAGAAGTAGTCACTGCAGCACGGGTCATTCATCTAAAAGACATACCAACTATGCATTAATGCTGTGTGTCAGAGAGGTGGGGACAGTAGAGTCCAGCGTCTAAACTAGCATTGATCCCAACTCCTACACCATCAAGCCACTGACATAATGTCAGTATTAGGCTAAGCTTGGAATTAGTGTGTGGTGTGGCAGTGGTGTGAATACATCTGTTTACGACAGACAAACGCAACTAAGTATAGGCCTATACAAGGCAGATGGCAAAGTAGAATGAGACCAGACATGTCACCGGATGTCTACAGACTATCATTGACAGACAGTCACAACTAGGAAGAACACAACAGTAGGCAGAAGTAGAAAGGCTTCTATATAAAGTCACTACAGTAAAACAGTATTAGCACAAACATGTCAACAGCATTACGTCTATCCACTCCAAACAGACGGACCTGTTGTAGCCGTTGTACCAGAAGGTGGTCTGACAGACAGACAGAGCTGACAGGTAGAGAGAGAGTGAGAGAGAGAGAGAGAGAGAGGGAGAGGCAGGCAGGCAGACAGACAGAACATCAGACAGTACAGACAGACAGCGGTACCGGTACAGGCAGGCAGACAGATGGTTACTGGCTAATGCTCCTACCAGCCAGGCTACTTGCCGCCCCAGACAGCACAGACAGGACAGACAGACAGTGCCTGCTGTAGTCATCATAACAGGAGTTATTCTTCAGGATGCCCTTGTGAACGTGTTGGAGGATCTGCAGGCTGCGTTCGAAGGTGGCCTCCATCTCCAGCAGGCCGCGAGTAACCTCCGTCCCCCGGTGCCCTAGGGGCATCTACTCACCCTCCTCCCGCCTGGCAAACGGCTGCTGGCACTCACACACCTGGGAGAGGAGAGGAGAGGAGGGTTAGGGGGCGGTGGGCACAGATCACACACACACGTGGATCAGCATAGTGGCAGCACAGTGTGACAGTATAATCATAGGGAGGGAGGGAGGGCAAATAGAAAGTGATGGTCATGAGGAGAGAAAACACAGTAAACAGAAAGGAGTGTGAGACTGAGACATGTAGTGAATGTGGAGAATTTAGTAAAGGTGAGATGAAGTTGATGGCACTGAATGAATAATTACACTTATTTTAATATGCGATCGGAACTTGGCTGGGTGTGTGTGCTGTGTGTAAATGTGTTTCTGTGTGTCAAATCAAGTCAAAGTTTATTGGTCACATACACAGTTTAGCAGGTGTTATAAAAACTGTGGGAATAATACAATTAACAACCCAAACAGCACTTCATTAGTATCAAAACACCAACTAGCTCTCAGTCTCATGTCAGAATTAGACGTTCATCCATTTGTTTCTCAAACGCTGCTCCCAATGCCCAACTTCGAAGTGTTTAAGGTTAAATTAAGGCACCCGAAATCTTAAGGTTAGGCATTAACTCTCTATGGTTAAGGTAAGGGTGAAGGTTAGGTATTAACTCCGTATGGTTAAGGTAAGGGTGAAGGTTAGGTATTAACTCCGTATGGTTAAGGTAAGGGTGAAGGTTATGTATTAACTCCGTATGGTTAAGGTAAGGGTGAAGGTTAGGTATTAACTCTCTATGGTTAAGGTAAGGGTGAAGGTTATGTATTAACTCCGTATGGTTAAGGTAAGGGTGAAGGTTAGGTATTAACTCCGTATGGTTAAGGTAAGGGTGAAGGTTATGTATTAACTCCGTATGGTTAAGGTAAGGGTGAAGGTTAGGTATTAACTCTGTATGGTTAAGGTAAGGGTGAAGGTTATGTATTAACTCCGTATGGTTAAGGTAAGGGTGAAGGTTAGGTATTAACTCTGTATGGTTAAGGTAAGGGTGAAGGTTATGTATTAACTCCGTATGGTTAAGGTAAGGGTTAAGGTTAGATATTAACTCTGTATGGTTAGGTGCGGGTTAAGGTTAGGTATTAACTCTGTATGGTTAAGGTAACGGTGAAGGTTAGGTATTAACTCTGTATGGTTAAGGTAAGGGTTAAGGTTAGGTATTAACTCTGTATGGTTAAGGTAAGGGTTAAGGTTAGGTATTAACTCTGTATGGTTAAGGTAAGGGTTAAGGTTAGGTATTAACTCCGTATGGTTAAGGTAAGGGTTACGGTTATGTATTAACTCCGTATGGTTAAGGTAAGGGTTACGGTTATGTATTAACTCCGTATGGTTAAGGTAAGGGTTAAGGTTAGATATTAACTCTGTATGGTTAAGGTAAGGGTTAAGGTTAGGTATTAACACTGTATGGTTAAGGTAAGGGTGAAGGTTAGGTATTAACTCTGTATGGTTAAGGTAAGGGTGAAGGTTATGTATTAACTCCGTATGGTTAAGGTAAGGGTGAAGGTTAGGTATTAACTCTGTATGGTTAAGGTAAGGGTGAAGGTTATGTATTAACTCCGTATGGTTAAGGTAAGGGTTAAGGTTAGATATTAACTCTGTATGGTTAGGTAAGGGTTAAGGTTAGGTATTAACTCTGTATGGTTAAGGTAAGGGTGAAGGTTAGGTATTAACTCTGTATGGTTAAGGTAAGGGTTAAGGTTAGGTATTAACTCTGTATGGTTAAGGTAAGGGTTAAGGTTAGGTATTAACTCTGTATGGTTAAGGTAAGGGTTAAGGTTAGGTATTAACTCCGTATGGTTAAGGTAAGGGTTACGGTTATGTATTAACTCCGTATGGTTAAGGTAAGGGTTACGGTTATGTATTAACTCCGTATGGTTAAGGTAAGGGTTAAGGTTAGATATTAACTCTGTATGGTTAAGGTAAGGGTTAAGGTTAGGTATTAACACTGTATGGTTAAGGTAAGGGTGAAGGTTAGGTATTAACTCTGTATGGTTAAGGTAAGGGTTAAGGTTAGGTATTAACTCTGGTGGCCGGTTTCCAGGTCATCTCCCAATGTACTCATGGATGGACCTGCATTGCTTGCCGTTTGGGGTTTTAGGCTGGTTTCTGTACAGCACTTTGAGATATCAGCTGATGTACGAAGGGCTAAATTGGATTTGATTTGAATACTGACTTCACTTGTATCATGGGTGACCAGGCTGAATATGCAATCTATACATACTGTACATACACTGGATGAATTTACACTAGATCTACTAGGAATGATATGTACAGCACTAGATCTACTAGGAATGATATGTACAGCACTATATCTACTAGGAATGATATGTACAGCACTAGATCTGCTAGGAATGATATGTACAGCACTATATCTACTAGGAATGATATGTAGAGCACTAGATCTACCAGGAACGATATGTACAGCACTAGATCTACTAGGAATGATATGTACAGCACTAGATCTACTAGGAATGATATGTACAGCACTAGATTTACTAGGAATGATATGTACAGCACTAGATCTGCTAGGAATGATATGTACAGCACTATATCTACTAGGAATGATATGTAGAGCACTAGATCTACTAGGAATGATATGTACAGCACTAGATCTACTAGGAATGATATGTACAGCACTAGATCTGCTATTAATGATATGTACAGCACTAGATCTACTAGGAATGATATGTACAGCACTAGATCTACTAGGAATTATATGTACAGCACTAGATCTGCTATTAGTGACATGTACAGCACTAGATCTACTAGGAATGATATGTACAGCACTAGATCTACCAGGAATGATATGTACAGCACTAGATCTACCAGGAACAATATGTACAGCACTAGATGTACTAGGAATTATTTGTACAGCACTAGATCTACCAGGAATGATATGTACAGCACTAGATCTACTAGGAATGATATGTACAGCACTAGATCTACTAGGAATTATATGTACAGCATTAGATCTACTAGGAATGATATGTACAGCACTAGATCTACTAGGAATGATATTTACAGCACTAGATCTACTCGGAATGATATGTACAGCACTAGATCTACTAGGAATGATATGTACAGCACTAGATATTTAAGAGTAAGCTATGTCAAGAACCCAGTATATCAATAAATATGCGGCGTGTATAGACAGTAACTGAAGTACAATATCGGGAATACAGTATTTAAATACAAAGTGTGAAATGGGAAGTGACCAGTGGTTCAATGTCTATAACATGGGACAGCAGCATTGGCTGTGAGTGTGTGTGTGTGTGTGTGTGTGTGTGTGTGTGTGTGTGTGTGTGTGTGTGTGTGTGTGTGTGTGTGTGTGTGTGTGTGTGTGGTCTGCACAACACATCACTGGGGGTAAACTACCTGCACTCCAGGACACCTACACCACCTGATGTCATAGGAAGGCCAAAAAGATCATCAAGGACAACAACCACCCGAGCCACTGCCTGTTCACCCCGCTATCATCCAGAAGGTGAGGTCAGTACAGGTGCATCAAAGCAGGGACCGAGAGATTGAAAAACAGCTTCTATCTCAAGGCCATCAGACTGTTAAACAGCCATCACTAGCACAGAGAGACTGCAGCCTACATTGAGACCCAATCACTGGACAGTTTAATAAATGGATCACTAGTCACTTTAATAATGCCACATATCACATATAAATACTGTTTTTTATACCATCTACTGCACCTTGACTATGACGCTCGGCCATCGCTCATCCATATATTTATATGTACATATTCTCATTCACCCCTTTAGACTTGTGTGTATTAGGTAGTTGTTGGGAAATTGTTAGATTACTTGTTAGATATTACTGCACTGTAGGAACTAGAAGCACAAGCATTTCGCTACACTCGCATTAACATCTGCTAACCATGTGTATGTGACCAATAAGATTTCATTTGATTTGAATGTGTGTGTGTGTTTTGTGTCAGTGAGTGTGCATCACCTGGTAGACGTGATGGCTGTTCAACAGTCTGATGGCCTGGTTATAGAAGCTGTTTTTTAATCTCTCAGTCTTGGCTTTGATACACACCTTTGAGGGGCCCCTGTGTAGAGGATCAGTGTGGCGTAAGGGTTGTTGCCTACCCTCACCACCTGGGGTCGGCCCGTCAGGAAGTCCAGGATCCAGTTGCACAGGGTAGTGACGAGTTTGGAGGGCACTATGGTGTTAGAAGCTGAGCTGTACTCGATGAACAGCATTCTCTCGGAGGTATTCCTCTTGTCCAGGTGGGATATGGCTGACTGTTGGGGGTTGTATGCCAATTGGAGAGGGTTAAGGGTGTATGGTTGAGGTGGTATGGTACTGGACCAGACCTCACCTCTAGCAGGTCTTTGCATTGACGAGAGAAAAGATGCTGGTCTGGTCTAGGACCTAGCCTTTACAAGAATACCTGAGAAAGAAAGGAAGGATAGAGAGAGACAGAGAGGGGGGGAGGAGAAACAAAGAGAAAGAAAGTTACAGAAATGTAAGCTGTCTTTCATTCTTTCAAACAGTTCACCATCGCTTCCATACGAGTAAGGGATAAGTTCAGAAATGATCTGTCATTGGCATAATTGCATTCTTCCAAACTTCTATATGGCAGTGGGGTGTTTTTCAGATTGCTTTTCACACTTCATTCTTTTCCTGATGGAACGATAATCCCTAGCGCAGCTTTTCAGACACAAACGTTTCCGTTAGCGCTGGGAAAATGGAACCTGGGTCAAAGAGGCGGAGGCCGTGAGAAGAGACTGGAGCGCATAGGGCTACACCACGCACGCACTCGCACACACACACAGTGCACACACACACACAGTGCACACACACACACACACACACACACACAGTGCACACTCACACACACACACACAGTGCACACACACATGCGCACGCACACACACACACCCACACACACACACCGCACACACACACACATATATATGGCCAAGGCATGAGCTATGGAGAGCAAGTCACACACACGCACACAAACGTCACATCCAGGTATGAGGGATGGGGAGAGCTTACAGGGAGATATGGACCCAAGTCTGGCTTGTAGGGGGTTTGAGGTGTTCACAACAGAACAGGGAACGACTGGAGCCAAGGCGGAGGGGGGGGGTTAACATCTGTGAGTCTCTCTCCCTCCCTCTCTCCTAACTTCAGATGAAAGAGTGTCGTTTGAAGTTTAGAAGGCTTTATTCCTCCAATGAGTCAGATGAAACGCTAGCTGATGTGGGTGTGTAGCACAGTATACATCATCTCAATGATACCATTAGCGCCTGGAAGGCCCGGGTTGGGGCCCTCGCTAGCTGGTTTCCTCATTCTGGAGGAAATGAACTTCAGCAGCACCCTACAAACATTACAGCCGCCAGAACCCTGGCCGTCTTTGAAAAACACAAGGCTGTGTTTCACACTGCTTAATATCACATTCTTCTTTAAACACAGTGCATGAAAGGGAGCACTGTGTGGTATGTGAATTCATTTGGCTGATGAGACGTTCCGTCTCATAGAATTTGAATAGGCATTTTTTTTGTTCTAGCCTGCTACGTGCAGCGAAACATATTTATATAAGCTCGCAAATCAATGGAAGTACGAGGCAACATTCTTCCCTCCGAATCAAATCAGTTAGGCGCCAGACTGGTCCCACTGTCTGTCTGATGAGAAGATCCAATAACAAGAGAGAAGACTGGACCAACCGTACTGCAGTACAGCTCTGTAGCTATTCTGGGACCAGCACGGTGCGTGATGTCACCAACGTGTTGTTAGGCTCACCGGTGCTGTGGAACACGCACGCAACCACACGCCTGCAACATGAAGGTCAGTCAGTGACGCAGGAATACATCGCACCCCCCCCCCCCCCCCCAGATTATCTGTGTGTTTATTCAGTTTGTTGTGCCACCCTGGCTCGGGTCACGTCCCTACAGCCTCCGTGACCCAGCATCTGAACAATAGCACGGCCGTTCACAGGTTAGTCCACGTTCCCCCAGCTGTGTACTGTGATAAGCCTGGAGGGCAAGAATAAAGAGAGTAACAGAGAGACACACACACACACACACACACAAACAACACGCACACACTCTGTCAAAACAAGACAAACGATTCCCCGTGTTTAAAATAGATGTGATTAGCGTCAGCCTCGGAGACACAACAGTCTCACACCACCAAACCACAACAGACTGAAGAAGGTGTGAAAACGAAGCTAAACAATGCAGAGAGCAGAGGGAGAGAGGACAGGCATCATCCGGGCTTTCTGGGGTAAAAGCGCAGACAGTGCACTAGAACTACATGGGCCTGAAAAAGAACCCCCCACCCCACCAAGGACCTTTTCATTTATTTAGGGAGGAGGAGAGTTGACCATTTTCTTTCCTTTAACCTGAGATGAACTCTGAGGAATCGCCTTTATCAGTAGGTCATCTCTTCATCAAACAGCCAAGCGTATTCCATTCATTCATCTGTCAGGGTGAGGGAGAAGGGGCACTACAGCGCGCACACATACACACACACACACACACACACACACACACATACACTTCTACAAAGACACTAGAAAAGGTTAAACCTGATGAGGGATAAAGTGGTCTGTGCCTGCTGCCTGTCTCTGATGTGCTGCTGCTGTGCTTTTTAAAGGCATTGTCTGTCGTTCTGTCTCTCCGTCTGGGAAAACGAACAAAATAGACCTAATGATTAAATAAACAGGAGGTGAAAACGTGTGTGTGTGTGGGACAAAGAGAGGAGATGAAGGAGAGGAAGATGAAAAGAAAGAGATAGTGACAGAGAAGAAAAAAGGAAGGTGATAAAAAGGTTGAAAATGGGAGGCGGGAAAGAAAACGCAGAGTAAGAACAAGAAGGTTAAGTGATGGGAGAGAGAGAGAGAGAGGCCACGGAGAACAGAGGAGAGAGGGCAGGCTGCAGCTAACCCCACATTAATAATGTGTCAGAGCTCCATGGTCATAACAACACATACACTGTACATACACACACCATATCGACTGACCTCCCCCAGGGCTATTTCAACCAAATACAGCAGCCTCTGCTTACTAACACACACTAACACACCAGATCACCTCAGAATGTGACCACAGCAAAATAAGGGGGGGGGGGGGGGGGGGGGGGGGAAACACACCCCTTTGATTCATGGCTGTCCCCAAATATCTCTCACATAGTGTAAACTTTGATCGATCCTCTGTCTTAACTTTACACACAGCTCTTCGTCCCTCTCCATCCCTCAGTGTGGTGTGAGAAAGAAAGAGAGAAAGAGAGAGAGAGACAGAGAGAGAGACAGAGAGAGACAGAGAGAGACAGAGAGAGAGAGAGAGAGACAGAGAGAGCGAGAGAGAGAGAGAGAGAGAGAGAGAGAGAGAGACAGACAGAGAGTGAGACAGAGAGAGACAGAGAGCGAGAGAGAGAGAGAGAGAGAGAGAGAGAGCGAGACAGAGAGAGAGACAGAGAGAGAGAGAGAGAGAGAGAGAGAGAGACAGAGACAGAGAGAGACAGAGAGAGAGACAGAGAGAGAGAGAGAGAGAGAGAGAGAGAGAGAGAGAGAGAGAGAGAGCGAGCTTTAACCCCTGGTTTATTGCTTTATGAAGTCAAGGTGGAGGCTGAAAGACAGTCAGGTGGTCCAGGTCTCCTTGTTCTCGCTGGGCTGGAGCTCTGTGACAGCCTGGGTATGTGTATGTGTGTCTGTGGTATGTGTGCCTGTGTGTCAGCACTAAGGGACAGGACTGGGCTGCCTGACCGGGCTCGCTGGACGGGAGGGTGAAACACTTCAACGTATCCCTGCACTGCCTGCCTTTCCCAGGCAGACGCTCACACCACACAACAACACATACACTCCCCTCCTAGGTAGTACTTCTTAGTGTAAAAACAGGTCTGTGGGCACGTAAGACCTCATCCCTGATACGCTCTCCATCTCTGCCACCTTTTTTCTCCTTCTCCTCTCTCCCTATCTCCTTCACTCATTTCCTCTTTCACTCTACCACCCCTCCTCCTCTCTCTCCATGCCCTATGACTGAACCCAGTATAGACTGTGATATTGGCTGTGGGTGACAGTCTCAGAGTGATATCTGACTGGAGGAGAGAGAGAGAGAGAGAGAGAGAGAGAGAGAGAGAGAGAGAGAGAGAGAGAGTGCGGGAGAGAGAGGGAGAGAGAGAGGGAGAGAGTGAGTGGGATAGAGAGAGAGAGGGGGAGAGAGTGAGTGGGGGAGAGAGTGAGTGGGGGAGAGAGAGGGAGAGAGAGAGTGAGTGGGGGAGAGAGAGAGAGAGAGAGAGAGAGAGAGAGAGAGAGAGAGAGAGAGAGTGGGGGAGAGAGACAGAGAGAGTGGGGAAAGAGAAGAGAGAGCGGGGGGAGAGAGAGAGTTGGGAAAGGGAAGAGAGAGTGGGGGGAGAGAGAGAGATGTATCAGCACTTCTTTACTTATCACCTCTCCCTTCTCCTCCTCTCTCCTATCCTCGCCTGGCCAGGGAAGACTGTCTTGAGATAGGAGTTGGAATGTGATTCATTTTTTAAAGGTGGTTATCTTGCAGACAGAGGTATTTTCAGTTCAAGGTCCTTCCTTGAAGTTATACGAAATGTGAAAGGACACTACTACTTGAACTGAAACATTAATGGCTGTAAACAGTTCCAACTACCCACTCTTGTACTTAACTGGTATCCTGGAAAATAACACACAACGTCATTGCAGCAGCTCAGTCTTACGCTAAGATACAGTCGTAGGTGATGTGGCTTTTGTGTTAGAATCAGGGATAGTGACTTCCTACTGACATGCATGTGAATGCCTACACAAACCCTGTGTAAGATACTACAAGGTTATAGGAGGCCAGAGAAGGGATCACAGAATCTCCGTTTATACCTGGTTCTAACATGCGTCCTTTATTCTGACCATGTCCACAATCTGATTGTGCCCACACCTTTAGCCAGGTGGAGATGCATTGTGAACTGATGTTGATCAGATCTTCGAAGTGTAAACGGGCATGATCAGAGACGAAGGACGCATGTTAGCGTCCGGTATAAACGGGGCTAGAGATCAGCATCGGTAAGAAAATGCTGAATGAGTCACGAGTAGACGCATACACAGTATGTCTCTATCTACGGTTCCTTTGGCTGTACCAACTCCCACCATAATATACTAGGGATACAGAGGAGTATAAGAGAGTTGATGCTGCAGTCATCAGCTATGCTATGGGGCCTCTTCCCACCCATTGATCAGGAACTAAGCACCGTCTTTAATTGGGTGGATGGGGTCGATCGCCCATACGGACAGCAGGGGCCCTGAGAAGTATTGGAGATGTGTGTGTGTGTGTGTAAGTATATTAGAATCATTTGGCCTCTGCGCTACCAGTGAAATGAGCTGGGCCAGGGGCTCTCAGAGCAATCACATATCACACACCCTGCCGGTCATATTGAAGTGACGCTAGCCTAGTCCGGTGTGTGCGTATATAGAGCATGCACGAGTGTACAGTGTGTGTGAGTGTACGTACAGCATACAGTTGAAGTCGGAAGATTACATACACCTTAGCCAAATACATTTAAACTCAGTTTTTCACAATTCCTGACATTTAATCCTAGTAAAAATTCCCTGTTTTAGGTCAGTTAGGATCACCACTATACTTTAAGAATGTGAAATGTCAGAATAATAGTAATAGTAGTATTTCAGCCTTTATTTCTTTCATCACATTCCCAGTGGGTCAGAAGTTTACATACACTCAATTAGTATTTGCTAGCATTGCCTTTACATTTTTTAACTTGGGTCAAACGTTTTGGGTAGCCTTCCACAAGCTTCCCACAATAAATTGGGTGAATTTTGGCCCATTCCCCCTGGCAGAGCTGGTGTAACTGAGTCAGGTTTGTAGGCCTCCTGGCTCGCACACAAGCATTTTCAGTTCTGCCCACAAATGTTCTATAGGTTTGAGGTCAGGGCTTTGTAATGGCCACTCCAATACCTTGACTTTGTTGTTTAAGCCATTTTGCCACAACTTTGGAAGTATGCTTGGGGTCATTGTCCATTTGGAAGACCCATTTGCGACCAAGCTTTAACTTGATGTCTTGAGAAGTTGCTTCAATATATCCAAACAATTTTCCTGCCTCATGAAGCCATCTATTTTGTGAAGTGCACCCATCCCTCCTGCAGCAAAGCACCCCACAACATGATGTTGCCACCTCCGTGCTTTACGGTTGGGGGGTGTTCTTCGGTTTGCAAGCCTCCCCCTTTTTCCTCCAAACATAACAATGGTCGTTATGGACAAACAGTTCTATTTCTGTTTCATCAGACCAGAGGACATTTCTCCAAAAAGTACGATCTTTGTCCCCATGTGCAGTTGCAAACCTTAGTCTGGGTTTTTAATGGCGGCCTTTCAGGTTATGTCGGTATAGGACTCGTTTTACTGTGGATATAGATACTTTTGCAGCTATTTCCTCCAGCATCTTCACAAGTACCGTTGCTGTTGTTCTGGGATTGATTTGCACTTTTCGTACCAAAGTACGTTCATCTCTAGGAGACAGAACACGTCTCTTTCCTCAGCAGTGTGGCGGCTGCGTGGTCCCATGGTGTTTATACTTGCGTAAAAAAAATTGTACAGATGAACATGGTACCTTCATGCGTTTGGAAATTAATCCCAAGGATGAACCAGACTGTAAACAATTGTTGGAAACATTACTTGTGTCCTTCACAAAGTAAATGTCCTAACAGACTTGCCAAAACTATAGTTTGTTAACAAGAGATTTGAGGAGTGGTTGAAAAACAAGTTTTAATGACTCCAACCTAGGTGTATGTGAACTTCCGACTTCAACTATATGTGTGCGCATGCGTGCAAGTAGACATAATGTATATGAGTATATCTAGCAAGCCGAGGTGTGTGTGTGTGTGTGCGTGTCCTACTCTCTCTCGGCAGCACAGCCGAATGGTCTCATTGCTCATCAGTCATAACAATAACACAGAAAATATCAACATTAACAGAGAAAAGATGCCAGACAACACATTACTAGTAGGGCTTGTGTAACACAGTGCATTCGGAACAGTTTGTTACGTTACTGCCTCATTCTAAAATGTATTAAATCAATCTACACACAATACCCCATAATGACAAAGGGAAAACAGGTTTTTAGACATATCACATTTTACATAAGTATTCAGACCCTTTGCTCAGTACTTTGTTGAAGCACCTTTGGCAGCAATTACAACCTTGAGTCTTTTTGGGTATGACGCTACAAGCTTTGCACACCTGTATTTGGGGAGTTTCTCCCATTCTTCTCTGCAGATCCTATCAAGCTCTGTCAGGTTGGATGGGGACCGTTGCTGCACAGCTATTTTCAGGTCACTCAGAGATGTTGAATCAGGTTCAAGTCCGGGCTCTGGCTGGGCCATTCAGAGACTTGTCCCGAAGCCAATCCTGCGTTGTCTTGGCTGTGTGCTCAGGTCGTTGGAAGGACCTAACCTGCTCCAGAGCACTTTTCATCAAGGATCTATCTGCACATTCATCTTTCCCCCCTGACTAGTCACCCAGTATCTGCTGCTGAAAAACATCCCCAAAGCACCCACCAGGATTCACTGTAGGGATGGTGCCAGGTTTCCTGACACTTGCATTCAGTAGCCTCACCAAGAGAAACTCAGGGCCCCTACCACAATGAAGTAGCATCACCAAGAGAAACTCAGGGCACCTACTACAATGAAGTAGCCTCACCAGGAGAAACTCAGGGAGCTAGTTAACATGACGTAGACTCACCAAGAGAAATTCGGGGCCCTAGTTAACATGACGTAGCCTCACCAGGAGAAACTCAGTGCCCTAGATACCATGACGTATTCTCAGCAGGAGAACCTCAGGACCCTAGTCACCATGACGTAGCCTCACAGGGAGAAATTCAGGGCCCCTACTACCAAGGCTTAGCATCACCAGGAGAAAGTCAGGGCCCCTTCTAACATGACAAAGCCTCACCAGAATAAACTCAGGGCCCCTACTACGATGACGTAGCCTCACCAGGAGAAACTCAGGCCCCAGTAACCATGACGTAGCCTCACCAGGAGAAACTCAGGGACCCTTCTAACATGACAAAGCCTCACCAGGAGAAACTCAGGGCCCTAGTTACCATGACGTAGCCTCACCAGGAGAAACCCAGGGCCCTAGTTACCATGACGTAGCCTCACCAGGAGAAACTCAGGGCCCTAGTTACCATGACGCAGCCTCACCAGGACAAACTCAGGGCCCCTACTACCATGGCGGAGCCTCACCAGGAGAAACTCAGGGCCCTAGTTACCATGACGTAGCCTCACAGGGAGAAACTCAGGGCCCCTACTACCATGACGTAGCCTCACCAGGAGAAACTCAGGGCTCAATTTACCATGGCGTAGCATCACCAGGAGAAACTCAGGGATCCTAATACCATGACGTAACCTCAAAAGGAGAAACTCAGGCCCCAGTAACCATGACGTAGCCTCACAAGGAGAAACTCAGGCCCCAGTAACCATGACGTAGCCTCACCAGGAGAAACTCAGGGCCCTAGTTTCCATGACGTAGCCTCACCAGGAGAAACTCAGGGCCCTAGTTACCATGACATAGCCTCAACAGGAGAAACTCAGGGCCCTGGTTACCATGACGTAGCCTCACCAGGAGAAACTCAGGGACCCTTCTAACATGACAAAGCCTCACCAGGACAAACTCAGGGCCCTAGTTACCATGACGTAGCCTCACCAGGAGAAACTCAGGACCCTAGTTACCATGATGTAGCCTCACCAGAAGAAACTCAGGGCCCTAGTTACCATGACGTAGCCTCACCAGGAGAAACTCAGGGTTACCCAGGAGAAACTCAGGGACCAATTTACCATGGCGTAGCATCACCAGGAGAAACTCAGGCCCTAGTAACCATGACGTAGCCTCACCAGGAGAAACTCAGGGACCCTTCTAACATGACAAAGCCTCACCAGGAGAAACTCAGGGCCCTAGTTACCATGACGTAGCCTCACCAGGAGAAACTCAGGACCCTAGTTACCATGACGCAGCATCACCAGAAGAAACTCAGGGCCCTAGTTACCATGACGTAGCCTCACCAGGAGAAACTCAGGGCCCTAGTTACCATGACGTAGCCTCACCAGGAGAAACTCAGGGCCCTAGTTACCATGACGTAGCCTCACCAGGAGAAACTCAGGGCCCTAGTTACCATGACCCGGCCTCACCAGGAGAAACTCAGGGCCCCTACTACCATGGCGGAGCCTCACCAGGAGAAACTCAGGGCCCTAGTTACCATGACGTAGCCTCACAGGGAGAAATTCAGGGCCCCTACTACCAAGGCTTAGCATCACCAGGAGAAAGTCAGGGCCCCTTCTAACATGACAAAGCCTCACCAGAATAACCCAGGGCCCCTACTACGATGACGTAGCCTCACCAGGAGAAACTCAGGGCCCTAGTTACCATGATGTAGCCTCACCAGGAAAAACTCAGGCCCCAGTAACCATGACGTAGCCTCACCAGGAGAAACTCAGGGACCCTCCTAACATGACATAGCCTCACCAGGAGAAACTCAGGGCCCTAGTTACCATGACGTAGCCTCACCAGGAGAAACTCAGGGACCTAGTTACCATCACGTAGCCTCACCAGGAGAAACTCAGGGCCCTAGTTACCATGACGCAGCCTCACCAGGAGAAACTCAGGGCCCCTACTACCATGGCGGAGCCTCACCAGGAGAAACTCAGGGCCCTAGTTACCATGATGTAGCCTCACCAGCAGAAACTCAGGGCTCAATTTACCATGGCGTAGCATCACCAGGAGAAACTCAGGGATCCTAATACCATGACGTAACCTCACAAGGAGAAACTCAGGCCCCAGTTACCATGACGTAGCCTCACAAGGAGAAACTCAGGCCCCAGTAACCATGACGTAACCTCACCAGGAGAAACTCAGGGCCCTAGTTACCATGACGTAGCCTCACCAGGAGAAACTCAGGGCCCTAGTTACCATGACGTAGCCTCAACAGGAGAAACTCAGGGCCCTAGTTACCACGACGCAGCATCACCAGGAGAAACTCAGGGCCAAGTAACCATGACGTAGCCTCACCAGGAGAAACGCAGGGACCCTTCTAACATGACAAAGCCTCACCAGGACAAACTCAGGACCCTAGTTACCATGACGTAGCCTCACCAGGAGAAACTCAGGGCCCTAGTTACCATGACGTAGCATCACCAGGAGAAACTCAGGCCCCAGTAACCATGACGCAGCCTCACCAGGAGAAACTCAGGGACCCTTCTAACATGACAAAGCCTCACTAGGAGAAACTCAGGACCCTAGTTACCATGACGTAGCCTCACCAGGAGAAACTCAGGGACCCACTAACATGACAAAGCCTCACCAGGAGAAACTCAGGGCCCTAGTTACCATGACGTAGCCTCACAGGGAGAAACTCAGGGCACCTACTACCATGGCGGAGCCTCACAGGGAGAAACTCAGGGCCCCTACTACCATGACGTAGCCTCACCAGGAGAAACTCAGGGCCCTAGTTACCATGACGCAGCCTCACCAGGAGAAATTCAGGGCCCCTACTACCAAGGCTTAGCATCACCAGGAGAAAGTCAGGGCCCCTTCTAACATGACACAGCCTCACCAGGAGAAACTCAGGGCCCCTACTACCATGGCGGAGCCTCATCAGGAGAAACTCAGGGCCCTAGTTACCATGACGTAGCCTCACAGGGAGAAACTCAGGGCCCTAGTTACCATGATGTAGCATAACCAGGAGAAACTCAGGGCTCAATTTACCATGGCGTAGCATCACCAGGAGAAACTCAGGGATCCTAATACCATGACGTAACCTCACAAGGAGAAACTCAGGCCCCAGTAACCATGACGTAGCCTCACCAGGAGAAACTCGGGCCCTAGTTACCATAACGTAGCCTCACCAGGAGAAACTCAGGGCCCTAGTTACCATGACGTAACCTCACCAGGAGAAACTCAGGGACCAATTTACCATGGCGTAGCATCACCAGGAGAAACTCAGGCCCTAGTAACCATGACGTAGCCTCACCAGGAGAAACTCAGGGACCCTTCTAACATGACAAAGCCTCACCAGGAGAAACTCAGGGCCCTAGTTACCATGACGTAGCCTCACCAGGAGAAACTCAAGGCCCTAGTTATCATGACGTAGCCTCACCAGAAGAAACTCAGGGCTCCTAATACCATGACGTAACCTTACCAGGAGAAACTCAGGGCCCTAGTTACCATGACGTAGCCTCACCAGGAGAAACTCAGGGCCCCTGCTACCATGACGTAGCCACACCAGGAGAAACTCAGGGCCCTAGTTACCATGACGTAGCCTCACCAGGAGAAACTCAGAGCCCCTATTACCACGACGTAGCCTCACCAGGAGAAACTCGAGGCCCTAGTTACCATGACGTAGCCTCACCAGGAGAAAGTCAGGGCCCTAGTTAACATGACGGAGCCTCACCAGGAGAAACTCAGGGCCCCTACTACCATGGCGGAGCCTCACCAGGAGAAACTCAGGGCCCTAGTTACCATTACGTAGCCTCACAGGGAGAAACTCAGGGCCCTAGTTACCATGATGTAGCCTCACCAGGAGAAACTCAGTGCTCAATTTACCATGGCGTAGCAACACCAGGAGAAACTCAGGGATCCTAATACCATGACGTACCCTCACAAGGAGAAACTCAGGCCCCAGTTACCATGACGTAGCCTCACCAGGAGAAACTCAGGGCCCTAGTTACCATGACGTAGCATCACCAGGAGAAACTCAGGGCCCAGTAACCATGACGTAGCCTCACCAGGAGAAACTCAGGGACCCATCTAACATGACAAAGCCTCACCAGGAGAAACTCAGGGCCCTAGTTACCATGACGCAGCCTCACCAGGAGAAACTCAGGGCCCTAGTTACCATGACGTAGCCTCACCAGGAGAAACTCAGGGCCCTAGTTACCATGACGCAGCCTCACCAGGAGAAACTCAGGGCCCTAGTTACCATGGCAGAGCCTCACAGGGAGAAACTCAGGGCCCCTACTACCAAAACGTAGCCTCACCAGGAGAAACTCAGGGACCAAGTTACCATGACGTAGCCTCACAAGGAGAAACTCAGGCCCCAGTAACCATGACGTAGCCTCACCAGGAGAAACTCACGGCCCTAGTTACCATGACGTAGCCTCAACAGGAGAAACTCAGGGACCCTTCTAACATGACAAAGCCTCACTAGGAGAAACTCAGGGCCCTAGTTACCATGACGTAGCCTCACCAGGAGAAACTCAGGGACCCTTCTAACATGACAAGCCTCACCAGGAGAAACTCAGGGCCCTAGTTACCATGACGTAGCCTCACAGGGAGAAACTCAGGGCACCTACTACCATGGCGGAGCCTCACAGGGAGAAACTCAGGGCCCCTACTACCATGACGTAGCCTCACCAGGAGAAACTCAGGGCCAAAGTTACCATGACGTAGCCTCACCAGGAGAAACTCAGGGCCCTAGTTACCATGGCACAGCCTCACCAGGAGAAACTCAGGGCCCCTTCTACCATGACAAAGCCTCACCAGGAGAAACTCAGGACCCTAGTTACCATGACGTAGCCTCACCAGGAGAAACTCAGGGCCCCTACTGCCATGACGTAGCCTCACCAGGAGAAACTCAGGACCCTAGTTACCATGACACAGCCTCACCAGGAGAAACTCAGGGCCCTAGTTACCATGACGTAGCCTCACAGGAGAAACTCAGGGCACCTACTACCATGGCGTAGCCTCACAGGAGAAACTCAGGGCCCCTACTACCATGACGTAGCCTCACCAGGAGAAACTCAGGGCCCTAGTTACCATGACGCAGCCTCACCAGGAGAGATTCAGGGTCTCTACTACCAAGGCTTAGCATCACCAGGAGAAAGTCAGGGCCCCTTCTAACATGACAAAGCCTCACCAGGAGAAACTCAGGGCCCTAGTTACCATGACGTAGCCTCACCAGGAGAAACTCAGGGCCCTAGTTACCATGACGTAGCCTCACCAGGAGAAACTCAGGGCCCTAGTTACCATGACGCAGCCTCACCAGGAGAAACTCAGGGCCCGTACTACCATGGCGGAGCCTCATCAGGAGAAACTCAGGGCCCTAGTTACCATGACGTAGCCTCACAGGGAGAAACTCAGGGCCCTAGTTACCATGATGTAGCATAACCAGGAGAAACTCAGGGCTCAATTTACCATGGCGTAGCATCACCAGGAGAAACTCAGGGATCCTAATACCATGACGTAACCTCACAAGGAGAAACTCAGGCCCCAGTTACCATGACGGAGCCACACGAGGAGAAACTCGGGCCCTAGTTACCATGACGTAGCCTCACCAGGAGAAACTCAGGGCCCTAGTTACCATGACGTAACCTCACCAGGAGAAACTCAGGGACCAATTTACCATGGCGTAGCATCACCAGGAGAAACTCAGGGATCCTAATACCATGACGTAAACTCACCATGAAACTCAGGGTAGTTACCATGACGTAGCCTCAGGAGAAACTCAGGGACCCTTCTAACATGACAAAGCCTCACTAGGAGAAACTCAGGGCCCTAGTTACCATGACGTAGCCTCACAAGGAGAAACTCAGGCCCCAGTAACCATGACGTAGCCTCACCAGGAGAAACTCAGGGCCCTAGTTACCATGACGTAGCATCATCAGGAGAAACTCAGGGCCCTAGTTACCATGACGTAGCCTCACCAGGAGAAACTCAGGGTCCTAGTTACCATGACGTAGCCTCACCAGGAGAAACTCAGGGCTCCTAATACCATGACGTAGCCTCACCAGGAGAAACTCAGGCCCCAGTAACCATGACGTAGCCTCACCAGGAGAAACTCAGGGCCCTAGTTACCATGACGTAGCCTCACCAGGAGAAACTCAGGGCCCTAATAACATGACGTAACCTCACAAGGAGAAACTCAGGCCCCAGTTACCATGACGTAGCCTCACCAGGAGAAATTCAGGGCCCCTACTACCATGGCGGAGCCTCACCAGGAGAAACTCAGGACCCTAGTTACCATGACGCAGCCTCACCAGGAGAAACTCAGGGCCCCTACTACCATGACGTAGCCTCACCAGGAGAAACTCAGGACCCTAGTTACCATGACACAGCCTCACCAGGAGAAACTCAGGGCCCTAGTTACCATGACGTAGCCTCACCAGGAGAAACTCAGGACCCTAGTTACCATGACGTAGCCTCACCAGGAGAAACTCAGGGCCCTAGTTACCATGACGTAGCCAGGAGAAACTGACGTTACCATAGTAGCTCACCAGGAGAAACTCAGGGCCCTAGTTACCATGACGCAGCCTCACCAGGAGAAACTCAGGGCCCCTACTACCATGGCTTAGCATCACCAGGAGAAAGTCAGGGCCCCTTTACCATGACAAAGCCTCACCAGGATAAACTCAGGGCCCTAGTTACCATGACGTAGCCTCACCAGGAGAAACTCAGGGCCCTAGTTACCATGACGTAGCCTCACCAGGAGAAATTCAGGGCCCCTACTACCATGGCGGAGCCTCACCAGGAGAAACTCAGGACCCTAGTTACCATGACGCAGCCTCACCAGGAGAAATTCAGGGCCCCTACTGCCATGACGTAGCCTCACCAGGAGAAACTCAGGACCCTAGTTACCATGACACAGCCTCACCAGGAGAAACTCAGGACCCTAGTTACCATGACGTAGCCTCACCAGGAGAAACTCAGGACCCTAGTTACCATGACGTAGCCTCACCAGGAGAAACTCAGGGCCCCTACTGCCATGACGTAGGCTCACCAGGAGAAACTCAGGACCCTAGTTACCATGACGCAGCCTCACCAGGAGAAATTCAGGGCCCCTACTACCATGGCTTAGCATCACCAGGAGAAAGTCAGGGCCCCTTCAAACATGACAAAGCATCACCAGAATAAACTCAGGGCACTAGTTACCATGACGTAGCCTCACCAGGAGAAACTCAGGGCCCTAGTTACCATGACGTAGCCTCACCAGGAGAAACTCAGGGCCCTAGTTACCATGACGCAGCCTCACCAGGAGAAACTTAGGGCCCCTACTGCCATGGCGGAGCCTCACCAGGAGAAACTCAGGGCCCTAGTTACCATGACGTAGCCTCACAGGGAGAAACTCAGGGCCCTAGTAACCATGATGTAGCCTCACCAGGAGAAACTAAGGGCTCAATTTACCACGGCGTAGCATAACCAGGAGAAACTCAGGGATCCTAATACCATGACGTAAACTCACAAGGAGAAACTCAGGGCCCCTACTACCATGGCGGAGCCTCACCAGGAGAAACTCAGGGCCCTAGTTACCATGACGTAGCCTCACAGGGAGAAACTCAGGGCCCTAGTAACCATGATGTAGCCTCACCAGGAGAAACTCAGGGCTCAATTTACCATGGCGTAGCATCACCAGGAGAAACTCAGGGATCCTAATACCATGACGTAAACTCACCAGGAGAAACTCAGGGCCTTAGTTACCATGACGTAGCCTCAAAGGAGAAACTCAGGGACCCTTCTAACATGACAAAGCCTCACTAGGAGAAACTCAGGGCCCTAGTTACCATGACGTAGCCTCACAAGGAGAAACTCAGGGCCCCAGTAACCATAACCATGACGTAGCCTCACCAGGAGAAACTCAGGGCCCTAGTTACCATGACGTAGCATCACCAGGAGAAACTCAGGGCCCTAGTTACCATGACGTAGCCTCACCAGGAGAAACTCAGGGTCCTAGTTACCATGACGCAGCCTCACCAGGAGAAAATCAGGGCTCCTAATACCATGATGTAGCCTCACAAGGAGAAACTCAGGCCCCAGTAACCATGACGTAGCCTCACCAGGAGAAACTCAGGGCCCTAGTTACCATGGCGTAGCCTCACCAGGAGAAACTCAGGGATCCTAATACCATGACGTAACCTCACAAGGAGAAACTCAGGCCCCAGTTACCATGACGTAGCCTCACAAGGAGAAACTCAGGCCCCAGTAACCATGACGTAGCCTCACCAGGAGAAACTCAGGGCCCTAGTTACCATGACGTAGCATCACCAGGAGAAACTCAGGGCCCAGTAACCATGACGTAGCCTCACCAGGAGAAACTCAGAGACCCTTCTAACATGACAAAGCCTCACCAGGAGAAACTCAGGGCCCTAGTTACCATGACGTAGCCTCACCAGGAGAAACTCAGGGCCCCTACTACCATGACGTAGACTCACCAGGAGAAACTCGGGCCCTAGTTACCATAACGTAGCCTCACCAGGAGAAACTCAGGGCCCTAGTTACCATGACGTAGCCTCACCAGGAGAAACTCAGGGCCCCTAGTTACCATGACGCAGCCTCACCAGGAGAAATTCAGGGCTCCTAATACCATGATGTAGCCTCACAAGGAGAAACTCAGGCCCCAGTTACCATGACGTAGCCTCACAAGGAGAAACTTCAGGGACCCTTCTAACATGACAAAGCCTCACTAGGAGAAACTCAGGGCCCTAGTCACCATGACGTAGCCTCACCAGGAGAAACTCAGGGCCCCTTCTAACATGACAAAACCTCACCAGGAAGAAACTCAGGGCCCCTACTACCATGACGTAGCCTCACCAGGAGAAACTCAGGGCCCTAGTTACCATGACGTAGCCTCACAAGGAGAAACTCAGGCCCCAGTAACCATGACGTAGCCTCACCAGGAGAAACTCAGGGCCCTAGTTACCATGACGTAGCCTCACCAGGAGAAACTCAGGGCCCTAGTTACCATGACGTAGCCTCACCAGGAGAAACTCAGGGCCCTAGTTACCATGACGTAGCCTCACCAGGAGAAACTCAGGGCCCCCTACGTTACCATGACGCAGCCTCACCAGGAGAAACTCAGGGCCCCTACTACCATGGCGGAGCCTCACCAGGAGAAACTCAGGGCCCTAGTTACCATGATGTAGCCTCACCAGGAGAAACTCAGGGCCCTAGTTACCATGACGTAGCCTCACCAGGAGAAACTCAGGGCCCCTGCTACGATGACGTAGCCTCACCAGGAGAAACTCAGGGCCCCTAGTAACCATGACGTAGCCTCACAAGGAGAAACTCAGGCCCCAGTAACCATGACGTAGCCTCACCAGGAGAAACTCAGGGCCCTAGTTACCATGACGTAGCCTCACCAGGAGAAACTCAGGGCCCTAGTTACCATGACGTAGCCTCACCAGGAGAAACTCAGGGCCCCTGCTACCATGACGTAGCCTCACCAGGAGAAACTCAAGGCCCTAGTTACCATGACGTAGCCTCACCAGGAGAAACTCAGGGCCCCTTCTACCATGACAAAGCCTCACCAGGAGAAACTCGGGCCCTAGTTACCATGACGTAGCCTCACAAGGAGAAACTCAGGCCCCAGTAACCATGACGTAGCCTCACCAGGAGAAACTCAGGGCCCTAGTTACCATGACGTAGCATCACCAGGAGAAACTCAGGGCCCTAGTTACCATGACGTAGCCTCACCAGGAGAAACTCAGGGTCCTAGTTACCATGACGCAGCCTCACCAGGAGAAAATCAGGGCTCCTAATACCATGATGTAGCCTCACAAGGAGAAACTCAGGCCCCAGTAACCATGACGTAGCCTCACCAGGAGAAACTCAGGGCCCTAGTTACCATGGCGTAGCATCACCAGGAGAAACTCAGGGATCCTAATACCATGACGTAACCTCACAAGGAGAAACTCAGGCCCCAGTTACCATGACGTAGCCTCACAAGGAGAAACTCAGGCCCCAGTAACCATGACGTAGCCTCACCAGGAGAAACTCAGGGCCCTAGTTACCATGACGTAGCATCACCAGGAGAAACTCAGGCCCCAGTAACCATGACGTAGCCTCACCAGGAGAAACTCAGGGACCCTTCTAACATGACAAAGCCTCACTAGGAGAAACTCAGGGCCCTAGTTACCATGACGTAGCCTCACCAGGAGAAACTCAGGGCCCCTACTACCATGACGTAGCCTCACCAGGAGAAACTCAGGGCCCTAGTTACCATGACGTAGCCTCACCAGGAGAAACTCAGGGCCCTAGTTACCATGACGTAGCCTCACCAGGAGAAACTCAGGGCCCTAGTTACCATGACGCAGCCTCACCAGGAGAAATTCAGGGCTCCTAATACCATGATGTAGCCTCACAAGGAGAAACTCAGGCCCCAGTTACCATGACGTAGACTCACAAGGAGAAACTTAGGGACCCTTCTAACATGACAAAGCCTCACTAGGAGAAACTCAGGGCCCTAGTCACCATGACGTAGCCTCACCAGGAAAAACTCAGGGCCCCTTCTAACATGACAAAACCTCACCAGGAAAAACTCAGGGCCCCTAGTTACCATGACGTAGCCTCACCAGGAGAAACTAGCCACACCAGGAGAAACTCAGGGCCCAGTTACCATGACGTAGCCTCACCAGGAGAAACTCAGAGCCCCTATTACCACGACGTAGCCTCACCAAGAGAAAGTCAGGGCCCTAGTTAACCATGACGTAGCCTCACCAGGAGAAACTCAGGGCCCTAGTTACCATGACGTAGCCTCACCAGGAGAAACTCAGGGCCCTAGTTACCATGATGTAGCCTCACCAGGAGAAACTCAGTGCTCAATTTATGGCGTAGCAACACCAGGAGAAACTCAGGGATCCTAATACCATGACGTAACCTCACAAGGAGAAACTCAGGCCCCAGTTACCATGACGTAGCCTCACCAGGAGAAACTCAGGGCCCTAGTTACCATACGTAGCATCACCAGGAGAAACTCAGGGCCCAGTAACATGACGTAGCCTCACCAGGAGAAACTCAGGGCCCCTTACCATGACGGAGCCTCACCAGGAGAAACTCAGGGCCCTAGTTACCATGACGTAGCCTCACCAGGAGAAACTCAGGGCCCTAGTTACCATGACGTAGCCTCACCAGGAGAAACTCAGGGGTAACCTCACCAGGAGAAACTCAGGGACCAATTTACCATGGCGTAGCATCACCAGGAGAAACTCAGGCCCTAGTAACCATGACGTAGCCTCACCAGGAGAAACTCCGGGACCCTTCTAACATGACAAAGCCTCACCAGGAGAAACTCAGGGCCCTAGTTACCATGACGTAGCCTCACCAGGAGAAACTCAGGGCCCTAGTTACCAGCCTGACAGGGCTCCTAATACCATGACGTAACCTTACCAGGAGAAACTCAGGGCCCTAGTTACCATGACGTAGCCTCACCAGGAGAAACTCAGGGCCCCTGCTACCATGACGTAGCCACACCAGGAGAAACTCAGGGCCCTAGTTACCATGACGTAGCCTCACCAGGAGAAACTCAGAGCCCCTATTACCACGACGTAGCCTCACCAGGAGAAACTCGAGGCCCTAGTTACCATGACGTAGCCTCACCAAGAGAAAGTCAGGGCCCTAGTTAACATGACGGAGCCTCACCAGGAGAAACTCAGGGCCCCTACTACCATGGCGGAGCCTCACCAGGAGAAACTCAGGGCCCTAGTTACCATAACGTAGCCTCACAGGGAGAAACTCAGGGCCCTAGTTACCATGATGTAGCCTCACCAGGAGAAACTCAGTGCTCAATTTACCATGGCGTAGCAACACCAGGAGAAACTCAGGGATCCTAATACCATGACGTAACCTCACAAGGAGAAACTCAGGCCCCAGTTACCATGACGTAGCCTCACCAGGAGAAACTCAGGGCCCTAGTTACCATGACGTACCATCACCAGGAGAAACTCAGGGCCCAGTAACCATGACGTAGCCTCACCAGGAGAAACTAAGGGACCCATCTAACATGACAAAGCCTCACCAGGAGAAACTCAGGGCCCTAGTTACCATGACGCAGCCTCACCAGGAAAAACTCAGGGCACCTAGTTACCATGACGTAGCCTCACCAGGAGAAACTCAGGGCCCTAGTTACCATGACGCAGCCTCACCAGGAGAAACTCAGGGCCCTAGTTACCATGGCGGAGCCTCACAGGGAGAAACTCAGGGCCCCTAATACCATGACGTAGCCTCACCAGGAGAAACTCAGGGCCCAAGTTACCATGACGTAGCCTCACAAGGAGAAACTCAGGCCCCAGTAACCATGACGTAGCCTCACCAGGAGAAACTCACGGCCCTAGTTACCATGACGTAGCCTCAACAGGAGAAACTCAGGGACCCTTCTAACATGACAAAGCCTCACCAGGAGAAACTCAGGGACCCTTCTAACATGACAATGCCTCACCAGGAGAAACTCAGGGCCCTAGTTACCATGACGTAGCATCACCAGGAGAAACTCAGGGCCCAGTAACCATGACGTAGCCTCACCAGGAGAAACTCAGGGACCCTTCTAACATGACAAAGCCTCACTAGGAGAAACTCAGGGCCCTAGTTACTATGATGTAGCCTCACCAGGAGAAACTCAGGGACCCTTCTAACATGACAAAGCCTCACCAGGAGAAACTCAGGGCCCTAGTTACCATGACGTAGCCTCACCAGGAGAAATTCAGGGCCCCTACTACCATGGCGGAGCCTCACCAGGAGAAACTCAGGACCCTAGTTACCATGACACAGCCTCACCAGGAGAAACTCAGGACCCTAGTTACCATGACGTAGCCTCACCAGGAGAAACTCAGGGCCCCTGCTACCATGACGTAGCCACACCAGGAGAAACTCAGGCCCCAGTAACCATGACGTAGCATCACCAGGAGAAACTCAGGCCCCAGGAACCATGACGTAGCCTCACCAGGAGAAACTCAGGGACCCTTCTAACATGACAAAGCCTCACTAGGAGAAACTCAGGGCCCTAGTTACCATGGCGTAGCCTCACCAGGAGAAACTCAGGGCCCCTACTACCATGACGTAGACTCACCAGGAGAAACTCGGGCCCTAGTTACCATAACGTAGCCTCACCAGGAGAAACTCAGGGCCCTAGTTACCATGACGTAGCCTCACCAGGAGAAACTCAGGGCCCTAGTTACCATGACGCAGCCTCACCAGGAGAAATTCAGGGCTCCTAATACCATGATGTAGCCTCACAAGGAGAAACTCAGGCCCCAGTTACCATGACGTAGACTCACAAGGAGAAACTTAGTGACCCTTCTAACATGACAAAGCCTCACTAGGAGAAACTCAGGGCCCTAGTCACCATGACGTAGCCTCACCAGGAAAAACTCAGGGCCCCTTCTAACATGACAAAACCTCACCAGGAAAAACTCAGGGCCCCTAGTTACCATGACGTAGCCTCACCAGGAGAAACTCAGGGCCCCTGCTACCATGACGTAGCCACACCAGGAGAAACTCAGGGCCCTAGTTACCATGACGTAGCCTCACCAGGAGAAACTCAGAGCCCCTATTACCACGACGTAGCCTCACCAAGAGAAAGTCAGGGCCCTAGTTAACATGACGGAGCCTCACCAGGAGAAACTCAGGGCCCCTACTACCATGGCGGAGCCTCACCAGGAGAAACTCAGGGCCCTAGTTACCATAACGTAGCCTCACAGGGAGAAACTCAGGGCCCTAGTTACCATGATGTAGCCTCACCAGGAGAAACTCAGTGCTCAATTTACCATGGCGTAGCAACACCAGGAGAAACTCAGGGATCCTAATACCATGACGTAACCTCACAAGGAGAAACTCAGGCCCCAGTTACCATGACGTAGCCTCACCAGGAGAAACTCAGGGCCCTAGTTACCATGACGTAGCATCACCAGGAGAAACTCAGGGCCCAGTAACCATGACGTAGCCTCACCAGGAGAAACTCAGGGACCCATCTAACATGACAAAGCCTCACCAGGAGAAACTCAGGGCCCTAGTTACCATGGCG
Organism: Oncorhynchus clarkii lewisi; assembly: GCF_045791955.1. Lineage (NCBI taxonomy): Eukaryota > Metazoa > Chordata > Actinopteri > Salmoniformes > Salmonidae > Oncorhynchus > Oncorhynchus clarkii. Next base: position 18,780,380 of record NC_092155.1, read on the forward strand.
GAGCCTCACAGGGAGAAACTCAGGGCCCCTAATACCATGACGTAGCCTCACCAGGAGAAACTCAGGGCCCAAGTTACCATGACGTAACCTCACCAGGAGAAACTCAGGGACCAATTTACCATGGCGTAGCATCACCAGGAGAAACTCAGGCCCTAGTAACCATGACGTAGCCTCACCAGGAGAAACTCCGGGACCCTTCTAACATGACAAAGCCTCACCAGGAGAAACTCAGGGCCCTAGTTACCATGACGTAGCCTCACCAGGAGAAACTCAGGGCCCTAGTTATCATGACGTAGCCTCACCAGAAGAAACTCAGGGCTCCTAATACCATGACGTAACCTTACCAGGAGAAACTCAGGGCCCTAGTTACCATGACGTAGCCTCACCAGGAGAAACTCAGGGCCCCTGCTACCATGACGTAGCCACACCAGGAGAAACTCAGGGCCCTAGTTACCATGACGTAGCCTCACCAGGAGAAACTCAGAGCCCCTATTACCACGACGTAGCCTCACCAGGAGAAACTCGAGGCCCTAGTTACCATGACGTAGCCTCACCAAGAGAAAGTCAGGGCCCTAGTTAACATGACGGAGCCTCACCAGGAGAAACTCAGGGCCCCTACTACCATGGCGGAGCCTCACCAGGAGAAACTCAGGGCCCTAGTTACCATAACGTAGCCTCACAGGGAGAAACTCAGGGCCCTAGTTACCATGATGTAGCCTCACCAGGAGAAACTCAGTGCTCAATTTACCATGGCGTAGCAACACCAGGAGAAACTCAGGGATCCTAATACCATGACGTAACCTCACAAGGAGAAACTCAGGCCCCAGTTACCATGACGTAGCCTCACCAGGAGAAACTCAGGGCCCTAGTTACCATGACGTACCATCACCAGGAGAAACTCAGGGCCCAGTAACCATGACGTAGCCTCACCAGGAGAAACTAAGGGACCCATCTAACATGACAAAGCCTCACCAGGAGAAACTCAGGGCCCTAGTTACCATGACGCAGCCTCACCAGGAAAAACTCAGGGCACCTAGTTACCATGACGTAGCCTCACCAGGAGAAACTCAGGGCCCTAGTTACCATGACGCAGCCTCACCAGAGAGAAACTCAGGGCCCTAGTTACCATGGCGGAGCCTCACAGGGAGAAACTCAGGGCCCCTAATACCATGACGTAGCCTCACCAGGAGAAACTCAGGGCCCAAGTTACCATGACGTAGCCTCACAAGGAGAAACTCAGGCCCCAGTAACCATGACGTAGCCTCACCAGGAGAAACTCACGGCCCTAGTTACCATGACGTAGCCTCAACAGGAGAAACTCAGGGACCCTTCTAACATGACAAAGCCTCACCAGGAGAAACTCAGGGACCCTTCTAACATGACAATGCCTCACCAGGAGAAACTCAGGGCCCTAGTTACCATGACGTAGCATCACCAGGAGAAACTCAGGGCCCAGTAACCATGACGTAGCCTCACCAGGAGAAACTCACGGCCCTAGTTACCATGACGTAGCCTCAACAGGAGAAACTCAGGGACCCTTCTAACATGACAAAGCCTCACTAGGAGAAACTCAGGGCCCTAGTTACTATGATGTAGCCTCACCAGGAGAAACTCAGGGACCCTTCTAACATGACAAAGCCTCACCAGGAGAAACTCAGGGCCCTAGTTACCATGACGTAGCCTCACCAGGAGAAATTCAGGGCCCCTACTACCATGGCGGAGCCTCACCAGGAGAAACTCAGGACCCTAGTTACCATGACACAGCCTCACCAGGAGAAACTCAGGACCCTAGTTACCATGATGTAGCCTCACCAGGAGAAACTCAGGGCTCAATTTACCATGGCGTAGCATCACCAGGAGAAACTCAGGGATCCTAATACCATGACGTAAACTCACCAGGAGAAACTCAGGGCCTTAGTTACCATGACGTAGCCTCAAAGGAGAAACTCAGGGACCCTTCTAACATGACAAAGCCTCACTAGGAGAAACTCAGGGCCCTAGTTACCATGACGTAGCCTCACAAGGAGAAACTCAGGCCCCAGTAACCATGACGTAGCCTCACCAGGAGAAACTCAGGGCCCTAGTTACCATGACGTAGCATCACCAGGAGAAACTCAGGGCCCTAGTTACCATGACGTAGCCTCACCAGGAGAAACTCAGGGTCCTAGTTACCATGACGCAGCCTCACCAGGAGAAAATCAGGGCTCCTAATACCATGATGTAGCCTCACAAGGAGAAACTCAGGCCCCAGTAACCATGACGTAGCCTCACCAGGAGAAACTCAGGGCCCTAGTTACCATGGCGTAGCATCACCAGGAGAAACTCAGGGATCCTAATACCATGACGTAACCTCACAAGGAGAAACTCAGGCCCCAGTTACCATGACGTAGCCTCACAAGGAGAAACTCAGGCCCCAGTAACCATGACGTAGCCTCACCAGGAGAAACTCAGGGCCCTAGTTACCATGACGTAGCATCACCAGGAGAAACTCAGGCCCCAGGAACCATGACGTAGCCTCACCAGGAGAAACTCAGGGACCCTTCTAACATGACAAAGCCTCACTAGGAGAAACTCAGGGCCCTAGTTACCATGACGTAGCCTCACCAGGAGAAACTCAGGGCCCCTACTACCATGACGTAGACTCACCAGGAGAAACTCGGGCCCTAGTTACCATAACGTAGCCTCAACAGGAGAAACTCAGGGCCCTAGTTACCATGACGTAGCCTCACCAGGAGAAACTCAGGGCCCTAGTTACCATGACGCAGCCTCACCAGGAGAAATTCAGGGCTCCTAATACCATGATGTAGCCTCACAAGGAGAAACTCAGGCCCCAGTTACCATGACGTAGACTCACAAGGAGAAACTTAGTGACCCTTCTAACATGACAAAGCCTCACTAGGAGAAACTCAGGGCCCTAGTCACCATGACGTAGCCTCACCAGGAAAAACTCAGGGCCCCTTCTAACATGACAAAACCTCACCAGGAAAAACTCAGGACCCCTAGTTACCATGACGTAGCCTCACCAGGAGAAACTCAGGGCCCCTGCTACCATGACGTAGCCACACCAGGAGAAACTCAGGGCCCTAGTTACCATGACGTAGCCTCACCAGGAGAAACTCAGAGCCCCTATTACCACGACGTAGCCTCACCAAGAGAAAGTCAGGGCCCTAGTTAACATGACGGAGCCTCACCAGGAGAAACTCAGGGCCCCTACTACCATGGCGGAGCCTCACCAGGAGAAACTCAGGGCCCTAGTTACCATAACGTAGCCTCACAGGGAGAAACTCAGGGCCCTAGTTACCATGATGTAGCCTCACCAGGAGAAACTCAGTGCTCAATTTACCATGGCGTAGCAACACCAGGAGAAACTCAGGGATCCTAATACCATGACGTAACCTCACAAGGAGAAACTCAGGCCCCAGTTACCATGACGTAGCCTCACCAGGAGAAACTCAGGGCCCTAGTTACCATGACGTAGCATCACCAGGAGAAACTCAGGGCCCAGTAACCATGACGTAGCCTCACCAGGAGAAACTCAGGGACCCATCTAACATGACAAAGCCTCACCAGGAGAAACTCAGGGCCCTAGTTACCATGACGCAGCCTCACCAGGAGAAACTCAGGGCCCTAGTTACCATGACGTAGCCTCACCAGGAGAAACTCAGGGCCCTAGTTACCATGACGCAGCCTCACCAGGAGAAACTCAGGGCCCTAGTTACCATGGCGGAGCCTCACAGGGAGAAACTCAGGGCCCCTAATACCATGACGTAGCCTCACCAGGAGAAACTCAGGGCCCAAGTTACCATGACGTAGCCTCACAAGGAGAAACTCAGGCCCCAGTAACCATGACGTAGCCTCACCAGGAGAAACTCACGGCCCTAGTTACCATGACGTAGCCTCAACAGGAGAAACTCAGGGACCCTTCTAACATGACAAAGCCTCACTAGGAGAAACTCAGGGCCCTAGTTACCATGATGTAGCCTCACCAGGAGAAACTCAGGGACCCTTCTAACATGACAATGCCTCACCAGGAGAAACTCAGGGCCCTAGTTACCATGACGTAGCATCACCAGGAGAAACTCAGGGCCCAGTAACCATGACGTAGCCTCACCAGGAGAAACTCACGGCCCTAGTTACCATGACGTAGCCTCAACAGGAGAAACTCAGGGACCCTTCTAACATGACAAAGCCTCACTAGGAGAAACTCAGGGCCCTAGTTACTATGATGTAGCCTCACCAGGAGAAACTCAGGGACCAGGGCCCTAGTTACCATGACGTAGCCTCACAGGGAGAAACCCAGGGCACGTACTACCATGGTAGAGCCTCACAGGGAGAAACTCAGGGCCCCTACTGCCATGACGTAGCCTCACCAGGAGAAACTCAGGGCCCAAGTTACCATGACGTAGCCTCACCAGGAGAAACTCAGGGCCCTAGTTACCATGACACAGCCTCACCAGGAGAAATTCAGGGCCCCTACTACCATGGCGGAGCCTCACCAGGAGAAACTCAGGACCCTAGTTACCATGACACAGCCTCACCAGGAGAAACTCAGGACCCTAGTTACCATGATGTAGCCTCACCAGGAGAAACTCAGGGCTCAATTTACCATGGCGTAGCATCACCAGGAGAAACTCAGGGATCCTAATACCATGACGTAAACTCACCAGGAGAAACTCAGGGCCTTAGTTACCATGACGTAGCCTCAAAGGAGAAACTCAGGGACCCTTCTAACATGACAAAGCCTCACTAGGAGAAACTCAGGGCCCTAGTTACCATGACGTAGCCTCACAAGGAGAAACTCAGGCCCCAGTAACCATGACGTAGCCTCACCAGGAGAAACTCAGGGCCCTAGTTACCATGACGTAGCATCACCAGGAGAAACTCAGGGCCCTAGTTACCATGACGTAGCCTCACCAGGAGAAACTCAGGGTCCTAGTTACCATGACGCAGCCTCACCAGGAGAAAATCAGGGCTCCTAATACCATGATGTAGCCTCACAAGGAGAAACTCAGGCCCCAGTAACCATGACGTAGCCTCACCAGGAGAAACTCAGGGCCCTAGTTACCATGGCGTAGCATCACCAGGAGAAACTCAGGGATCCTAATACCATGACGTAACCTCACAAGGAGAAACTCAGGCCCCAGTTACCATGACGTAGCCTCACAAGGAGAAACTCAGGCCCCAGTAACCATGACGTAGCCTCACCAGGAGAAACTCAGGGCCCTAGTTACCATGACGTAGCATCACCAGGAAAAACTCAGGCCCCAGGAACCATGACGTAGCCTCACCAGGAGAAACTCAGGGACCCTTCTAACATGACAAAGCCTCACTAGGAGAAACTCAGGGCCCTAGTTACCATGACGTAGCCTCACCAGGAGAAACTCAGGGCCCCTACTACCATGACGTAGACTCACCAGGAGAAACTCGGGCCCTAGTTACCATAACGTAGCCTCACCAGGAGAAACTCAGGGCCCTAGTTACCATGACGTAGCCTCACCAGGAGAAACTCAGGGCCCTAGTTACCATGACGCAGCCTCACCAGGAGAAATTCAGGGCTCCTAATACCATGATGTAGCCTCACAAGGAGAAACTCAGGCCCCAGTTACCATGACGTAGACTCACAAGGAGAAACTTAGTGACCCTTCTAACATGACAAAGCCTCACTAGGAGAAACTCAGGGCCCTAGTCACCATGACGTAGCCTCACCAGGAAAAACTCAGGGCCCCTTCTAACATGACAAAACCTCACCAGGAAAAACTCAGGGCCCCTACTACCATGACGTAGCCTCACCAGGAGAAACTCAGGCCCCAGTAACCATGACGTAGCCTCACAAGGAGAAACTCAGGGACCCTTCTAACATGACAAAGCCTCACTAGGAGAAACTCAGGGCCCTAGTTACCATGACGTAGCCTCACAAGGAGAAACTCAGGCCCCAGTAACCATGACGTAGCCTCACCAGGAGAAACTCAGGGCCCTAGTTACCATGACGTAGCATCACCAGGAGAAACTCAGGGCCCTAGTTACCATGACGTAGCCTCACCAGGAGAAACTCAGGGTCCTAGTTACCATGACGCAGCCTCACCAGGAGAAAATCAGGGCTCCTAATACCATGATGTAGCCTCACAAGGAGAAACTCAGGCCCCAGTAACCATGACGTAGCCTCACCAGGAGAAACTCAGGGCCCTAGTTACCATGGCGTAGCATCACCAGGAGAAACTCAGGGATCCTAATACCATGACGTAACCTCACAAGGAGAAACTCAGGCCCCAGTTACCATGACGTAGCCTCACAAGGAGAAACTCAGGCCCCAGTAACCATGACGTAGCCTCACCAGGAGAAACTCAGGGCCCTAGTTACCATGACGTAGCATCACCAGGAGAAACTCAGGCCCCAGGAACCATGACGTAGCCTCACCAGGAGAAACTCAGGGACCCTTCTAACATGACAAAGCCTCACTAGGAGAAACTCAGGGCCCTAGTTACCATGACGTAGCCTCACCAGGAGAAACTCAGGGCCCCTACTACCATGACGTAGACTCACCAGGAGAAACTCGGGCCCTAGTTACCATAACGTAGCCTCACCAGGAGAAACTCAGGGCCCTAGTTACCATGACGTAGCCTCACCAGGAGAAACTCAGGGCCCTAGTTACCATGACGCAGCCTCACCAGGAGAAATTCAGGGCTCCTAATACCATGATGTAGCCTCACAAGGAGAAACTCAGGCCCCAGTTACCATGACGTAGACTCACAAGGAGAAACTTAGTGACCCTTCTAACATGACAAAGCCTCACTAGGAGAAACTCAGGGCCCTAGTCACCATGACGTAGCCTCACCAGGAAAAACTCAGGGCCCCTTCTAACATGACAAAACCTCACCAGGAAAAACTCAGGGCCCCTACTACCATGACGTAGCCTCACCAGGAGAAACTCAGGCCCCAGTAACCATGACGTAGCCTCACAAGGAGAAACTCAGGCCCCAGTAACCATGACGTAGCCTCACCAGGAGAAACTCAGGGCCCTAGTTACCATGACGTAGCCTTACCAGGAGAAACTCAGGGCCCTAGTTACCATGACGTAGCCACACCAGGAGAAACTCAGGGCCCTAGTTACCATGACGTAGCCTCACCAGGAGAAACTCAGGGCCCCTATTACCACGACGTAGCCTCACCAGGAGAAACTCAGGGCCCTAGTTACCATGACGCAGCCTCACCAGGAGAAACTCAAGGCCCCTACTACCATGGCGGAGCCTCACCAGGAGAAACTCAGGGCCCTAGTTACCATGACATAGCCTCACCAGGAGAAACTCAGGGCCCTAGTTACCATGACGTAGCCTCACCAGGAGAAACTCAGGGCCCCTGCTACCATGACGTAGCCACACCAGGAGAAACTCAGGCCCCAGTAACCATGACGTAGCATCACCAGGAGAAACTCAGGCCCCAGGAACCATGACGTAGCCTCACCAGGAGAAACTCAGGGACCCTTCTAACATGACAAAGCCTCACTAGGAGAAACTCAGGGCCCTAGTTACCATGGCGTAGCCTCACCAGGAGAAACTCAGGGCCCCTACTACCATGACGTAGACTCACCAGGAGAAACTCGGGCCCTAGTTACCATAACGTAGCCTCACCAGGAGAAACTCAGGGCCCTAGTTACCATGACGTAGCCTCACCAGGAGAAACTCAGGGCCCTAGTTACCATGACGCAGCCTCACCAGGAGAAATTCAGGGCTCCTAATACCATGATGTAGCCTCACAAGGAGAAACTCAGGCCCCAGTTACCATGACGTAGACTCACAAGGAGAAACTTAGTGACCCTTCTAACATGACAAAGCCTCACTAGGAGAAACTCAGGGCCCTAGTCACCATGACGTAGCCTCACCAGGAAAAACTCAGGGCCCCTTCTAACATGACAAAACCTCACCAGGAAAAACTCAGGGCCCCTACTACCATGACGTAGCCTCACCAGGAGAAACTCAGGCCCCAGTAACCATGACGTAGCCTCACAAGGAGAAACTCAGGCCCCAGTAACCATGACGTAGCCTCACCAGGAGAAACTCAGGGCCCTAGTTACCATGACGTAGCCTTACCAGGAGAAACTCAGGGCCCTAGTTACCATGACTTAGCCACACCAGGAGAAACTCAGGGCCCTAGTTACCATGACGTAGCCTCACCAGGAGAAACTCAGGGCCCCTATTACCACGACGTAGCCTCACCAGGAGAAACTCAGGGCCCTAGTTACCATGACGCAGCCTCACCAGGAGAAAATCAAGGCCCCTACTACCATGGCGGAGCCTCACCAGGAGAAACTCAGGGCCCTAGTTACCATGACATAGCCTCACCAGGAGAAACTCAGGGCCCTAGTTACCATGACGTAGCCTCACCAGGAGAAACTCAGGGCCCCTGCTACGATGACGTAGCCACACCAGGAGAAACTCAGGCCCCAGTAACCATGACGTAGCCTCACAAGGAGAAACTCAGGGCCCCAGTAACCATGACGTAGCCTCACCAGGAGAAACTCAGGGCCCTAGTTACCATGACGTAGCCTTACCAGGAGAAACTCAGGGCCCTAGTTACCATGACGTAGCCTCACCAGGAGAAACTCAGGGCCCCTGCTACCATGACGTAGCCACACCAGGAGAAACTCAAGGCCCTAGTTACCATGACGTAGCCTCACCAGGAGAAACTCAGGGCCCCTATTACCACGACGTAGCCTCACCAGGAGAAACTCGGGCCCTAGTTACCATGACATAGTCTCACCAAGAGAAAGTCAGGGCCCTAGTTACCATGACGTAGCCTCACCAGGAGAAACTCAGCGCCCCTACTACCATGACGTAGCCTCACCAGTAGAAACTAGTTACCATAATGTAGCCTCAAGGCTCCTAGTTGTAGACTACATAAATTCCTGGTCAAGTAATTTGGTCAAGAAAAACCCACACCTCATGTTTTTCATCAAAAAGCTCAACAGTGGAATTGATTTAAAAAATCTACAGATGTAGCACCCACCCCCTCCTCCCCTCCCTTTCAACTCCAAGCCTCCAGTCCAAGTGTAACGTTTTCTTCTGCTTGGTGTATGTATTGTATGGTTTTAATATTCATCATGTTAAAACGCCAGGTTGAAGTGTTTAGTCCCTGGTATCCCCCTCCAGGGGTGGATCACACCAGATGTATGCACATCTACATCTGTTCAGTCTGCATCCTAAATGCCATAGGGCTCTGGTTAAAAGTAGTGCACTATATCGGGAATAGGGTGCCATTTGGGACTCAAACCTCAGACTCCTGATGCAGGTGTGGTTGGCATTATAACCAAGCAGAGAGAGAAAATAATTCCAGAGGCTTTAGAGGGGTAGAGTATAATTCAACCAGGCTCACATTTTAATTTTTAATAAATCCCCCTATATAATGACATGTAATGGCAGGGTGTCAGTCGACCATCGCCATCCTGTCTGTCACACAGATAAACACAGGTAGGATAGAGGGAGAGAGAGAGGGAGAGGAGAGGGAGATAAGAAACAGGAGAAAGAGAGAGAGAAATATAGAGACAGAGCGAGTCAAAGGGAGGACCGTGTCATTATTGGGGATGATGTCATGTATATAGTGGGATATGTGAAATGACAGCTTCCCTTTCATTCCTCTGATCAGTGGTTTAATCCTGACAGAGGAACAGCAGGCTGGGGAGCTGAGCCGCCCTGCTCTGCCTCACTGATATGTGTGTGTGTCTCTCTACCTCTTCTTCCTTGTTTTGTGTGTGTGTCTGTGTGTGTGTGTGTCTGTGCGTGCAAATGTATGTGTGTGCGCAAGATAAGTGTGTGTGTGTGTGTGTGTCTGTGTGTGTGTGTGTGTGTGTGTGTGTGTGTGTGTGTGTGTGTGTGTGTGTGTGTGTGTGCTCGAGTGCCCACGGCACCAGGAAAAAGTGTTCTACAGGCTGATTACACCGCCAAGCAAATGCCGCTTTTAATGAAGGAGGGGGATAGAGAGAAAAACACAGGACATTTAATTGATATGTAAATGACAGAAATTCGCATTTGGGCTGAAGGTGGAGAGTGCTACAGCATTAACCAGCTTATGAGTTAATACATACAACATCTCTCTCTCTCTCTCTCTCTGAGAAGAAGAAGAAAGATGAATATAACATATGTCTCCTGAATCTTAACTGATTTCCTGAGTTCTTGTGTAATCAGGCAGTTTCCTGAGAATCTGCAGCTCTTCAAACCCCCGGCGCGGCGCTGAGACGGAGAGGCACGTCTTGACTTAAGAGTAAAATCCACTGGCCTTTTCTTCTGTCTTCCAGACAGACAGCGACTGGGAGGCTTTGTGAAATACACCAGATGGTGTTGAATATCTGGGACGGACGGAGAGAGAGACTGAGCGTTGGAGTTTGTGTTGGACAGTGTCCGACAGCTTGTTGTAACAGTGTATCTCTATGTACCATATAACATTGCAGAGTAGGTCGACAGAAGACAACAGCTGCCGCTAAAGGGCTTGAATAGAAATGCACGTTGTGACAACTGCACTCACTTCCATCATCAAGTGCTTTGAGAGATTAGTCAAGGACCATATCACCTCCACTCCAATTTGCTTACCGCCCCAATAGGTCCACAGACGACGCAATTGCAACCACACTACACACTGCCCTAACCCATCTGGACAAGAGGAATACCTATGTGAGAATGCTGTTCATCGACTACAGCTCAGCATTTAACACCATAGTACCCTCAAAACTCGTCATCAAGCTCGAGACCCTGGGTCTCGACCCCGCCCTGTGCAACTGGGTACTGGACTTCCTGACGGGCCGCTTCCAGATGGTGAGGGTAGGTAACAACATCTCCACCCCGCTGATCCTCAACACTGGGGCCCCACAAGGGTGCGTTCTGAGCCCTCTCCTGTACTCCCTGTTCACCCACGACTGCGTGGCCATGCACGCCTCCAACTCAATCATCAAGTTGCAGACGACACTACAGTGGTAGGCTTGATTACCAACAACGACGAGACGGCCTACAGGGAGGAGGTGAGGGCCCTCGGAGTGTGGTGTCAGGAAAATCAACAAAACAAAGGAGATAATCGTGGACTTCAGGAAACAGCAAAGGGAGCACCCCCCCATCCACATTGATGGAACAGTAGTGGAGAAGGTGAAAAGTTTTAAGTTCCTCGGCGTACACATCAGGGACAAACTGAATTGGTCCACCCACACAGACAGCGTTGTGAAGAAGGAACAGCAGCGCCTCTTCAACCTCAGGAGGCTGAAGAAATTTGGCTTGTCACCTAAAACCCTCACAAACTTTTACAGATGCACAATTGACAGCATCCTGTCGGGCTGTATCACCGCCTGGTACGGCAACTGCTCTGCCAACAACCGCATGGCTCTCCAGAAGGTAGTGAGGTCTGCACAACGCATCACCGGGGGCAAACTACCTGCCCTCCAGGACACCTACACCACCCGATGTCACAGGAAGGCCAAAAAGATCATCAAGGACAACAGCCACCCGAGCCACTGCCTGTTCACCCCGCTATCATCCAGAAGGTGAGGTCAGTACAGGTGCATCAAAGCAGGGACCGAGAGACTGAAAAACAGCTTCTATCTCAAGGCCTTCAGACTGTTAAACAGCCATCACTAACATTGAGTGGCTGCTGCCAACATACTGACTCAACTCCAGCCACTTTAATAATGTACAAATGTATGAAAAATGTACCACTAGCCACTTTAAACAATGCCACTTCATATAATGTTTACATACCCTACATTACTCATCTCATATGTGTATATACTGTACTCTATACCATCTACTGCATCTTGCCATCTTGATGTAATACATGTATCACTAGCCACTTTAAACTATGCCACTTTTATGTTTACATACCCTACATTACTCATCTCATTTGTGTATATACTGTACTCGATACCATCTACTGCATCTTGCCTATGCCGTTCTGTACCATCACTCATTTATATATTTTTATGTACATATTCTTCATTCCTTTACACTTGTGTGTATAAGGTAGTACTTGTGGTATTGTTAGGTTAGATTACTCGTTGGTTATTACTGCATTGTCGGAACTAGAAGCACAAGCATTTCGCTACACTTGCATTAACATCTGCTAACCATGTGTATGTGACAAATAAAATGTGATTTGATTTGAACCAAGATTCTGTAACGCCTCCCACCACTACTTCATTTCACCCATCACTGGCAGCGACTATTCAACATGAAAATCACTTTATTGATCAATTTAAACACAAGGTCCAACCGAAATTTGACTTTTTAACAAAACAACTCCGAAATTTGGCTTTTTAACAAAACAACTCCGAAAGACACAGAAATGCATAAATATACAGGTTTTTAGAGAGGTGTGGGGCACTGCCACACTGGGCACCCCGGGGAGCTGTTGTTGTAGGGGTTAAGCGCCTTGCTCAAAGGCAAAACGACAGGCAATGGCATCTAAGATTTTATACCAGCAACCCTCCTGGTGCCAGCTCACTTCCTGATGGATTTTTTCCCGTCAGACCTGGGATTCGAACGGGTGGCTGGCTCGCCTCTCTAACAGCTGGACTACCTGCCGCCCCAGTTGGAAAGGTAAGAAAAGGTTGCATAGAGCAAGTTCTAACAGTTGGCATGTTCTGTTCACTGGAGACATACCACTACATACCAGGGACAATGATCATTATCACTAGGGCCAACTCTTTTTTGGCAAAAAAAACATGGCAAAATGGCAACATGTTCACTAGTGTACTACTTGACCTGTGTCCATTGGGATGCATTGTAAATACAAGTAAATCATGAGCATGTGTATATTCAACAACAACAGCTCCCTGCACCGCTCTGATTCCGAGGGGTTGGGTTAAATGCAGAAGACACATTTCAGTTGAAAGCATTCTGTTGTACAACTGACTAGGTATCCCCTTTCCCTTCCACATTATTATCACTAGGCTATATTAAGGGGTTTATTGTTATTTTATTTTTCGCTCTGGGCATTGGCTGGAACAGGGTCTGTTTGATTGTAAAATGATATTAAACAAGTTGTTGTGTTGTGTTCTCTCTCCAGCACGAAGCAAATAAAAGCCAAAACAAATGGTTGGTTAGGTCCCTGCAATGGTAGGGACACACACACACACACACACACACACACACACACAAAAGTCATGTGTGCACAAGCACACGTACACACACACATAGATGTGCACACAAGCACACACACACACACACACACACACACACACACACACACACACACACACACACACACACACACACACACACACACACACACACACACACACACACACACACACACACACACACACACACACACACACACACACACACACACTGCTGCTGCTACCGTGAATCAAATGGACTCTGATTAGAAATGATTGGCCCAAAAATCACACACAGCGGAAACCACATTAGACAGAGCTGGTTCTGCTCCAGCTTTCAGAGAGAGAAAAAAACAGATTGAATCTTGAATCCTTCTCTTACCAAAATAAACACAAGATGTTTCTTTTTTTGATTATTTTACACCACTGGAGGGAGAGAAGCCTCTCAACTATGAGACCAGAGAAAATGTACTGAGAGTGGTGGTGGACACACACACACACACACACACACACACTCTCTGGTGGCCATTGGAGTTACATAAAGCCAATGACTGTATACATGAATAGACGAAGCCATCAATCGCATGACACCATTAATTCATAATATGAAGATTCAATAACGCATGAGACAAATGAGCTACTCCAGGAAGTGACGTTGCAGACTTGCTCAGTGCAGCCCCCTCTCATTGAGTAAGTCAAGTTGAAGGCCGACTGAGGACTGCAGGTTGCCATTAGCAACTCATTTATCCTTATAACCTCTTCTATGTGCGATTAAAAAATAATTGGTTCAAGGACATACATCTGGTGTATTAGAAGCAGTTACTAGTACCATGATTTGTCTTCAAAACATTTTTTAAATTAACACGAAGATTACAATTTTTCCATTGACTATAATGGAGATTCTGTTTTCTGCTAACCATGCCTGCAGTACCGCGGTCGGCCTTGAACTGCCATGGCTTCAATGAGAGGGGCAGTCGCTCTCCGCTGCATAAAACAGCATCCCTGTTCCTCCTCAGCCAATTACAACAGTGGCGGTTGGGGTTGCTGAGCGGTTGCCGAGCCAGGTCTATGAACCAGGTAGTGTGATCCAGGTCACTGGTCACAAACGATGCCTTCAGACTCCTGCTCTACACAGAGTGCCTTTATGCACAGTGTACAGTCAGCACTGAGCAGCAAAGCAGTTGTAAAAACCCTGCTATCCATTGACAGGTGTTTAGAGGAATAATAAACAGGAAAATAAACAGCGAGGCTTGGAGGGCAGATAAAAAGCCACACAGTGAAATCACAGAGAACTAGTGGGACAAGAGGCCAGAAGGACGCGTGGTCATAAAAGCACACCTGTGATGCTTGGAGAGAGGCACTGCTCCAGTCTGTGTATGGACTGATGACTGGTATGCTGTTCCTCAGCATATTATACTACAGCAAACAGAGAACAATGCTAGTCAAACAAACTGCTATTGAAAAATAGCCACTAATTTCCCCAAAAGTGATTGAACAGAAGGTCCACTACGGCTGCTTTGTAACACTAGGAAGAGTAGCTGCTGCATCGGGATCCTGATCAACTCAATTCAACTTCCTTTCTAGATGGTGAAACCGTGAGAATAGAACAGACTTGGGGTTGAATAAGCCAAGGCCTACTCTGTCTCTCTCTCCAGGACTCTCTCTAACTCTCTCTGAGCAGACGTGACAGGAGCTATAATGAATGGAGAGAGCGAGGGCGAGGGCGAGGGAGTGAGAGAATTAGAGCAAGAGAGATCCAGTCCTTTTGGCTGAGGCTGCGGAGGTGTTGGATGAAGGAGCTTGATCCGACCCGAGCGCAGTACCCTTTGAGCGGGTTAAAGGTGTCTTTGGACCCTCTGTGTGTGTGTGTGTGTGTGTGTGTGTGTGTGTGTGTGTGTGTGTGTGTGTGTGTGTGTGTGTGTGTGTGTGTGTGTGTGTGTGTGTGTGTGTGTGTGTGTGTGTGTGTGTGTGTGTGTGTGTGTGTGTGTGTGTGTGCGTGTGCGTGCCTGCGTGGAGCTGAAGGATGAAGGAAGAAGTGAGAGAGGGAGGAGAGATAGAAAGGGTCTCCTTTGAAAACTCTGTGTCTGGAAGGCCTTTGAGCTGGGTTACGTTGCTCCCCTCCCCACACCGCCACTAACCCAGAGGAAACAATTAGACCAAATGTTTTGTGCCAGTCAGTCTCTTTCCCTGATGTATTATCAAAGGGCCGGAGAGAGAGACAAGAAAAGAAGGGAGAGAAAAAAATGAACTAGAAAAGGAATACAGTTGGTGGGACGGCAGCAAACGATTCCAGCGACGAGAGAGGGGAAGGTCAGGGCGTAATTATGAGAGGTTAAACGCTTTTCCCGGCTTCGCCTCTCGAGGAGATTGAAATAAAAACGAGTGGATAATAAAACGAGTGTGGTCCTCTCTGCTCAGCTAACATGGAATGGGTGTTGTGGCTGTGATCTCTCTCTCTCTGTTACTACAAGCTGATGCCTTATCAGAGGAACAGAGGAGCAGTAGTACACTATGATTGGAGTGCAGAGATACCTGAAAGAAGACCTGAGGGCCAGATGATAGGCTGAATATTTAGCAGGGGGAGACAAGGTTGGTTGGAAATAAATTCTTAGAAGGAGAGGTAAGTGGTAAGAGCTGAGTTGATAGGGAGGGATATCAGTGGGTGGCTCAGTGAAGCAGGGTTAGGGTCAATTCCATTTAAATTCGTCAGTCAATTGACTCAAGAATTGAAAAGTGGCATTCATTCATTTTCAATGGCAATTATCCCATTGTAATTCAACTTTCAATTCCACTCCCAAATGTACTGAATCAAAATGAAATTGACCCCGACCTTTCACCGGAGTGAATCTGACAGAGAGAGGGTCCGTCCCATACAATAAAATCTGGAAAAAAACATTCTCTACCTTTCTGAAGAGTGCAGTGAGCTTCTCATGGGTATTGTAGAAGACAAGTAGTTGACCAAGATGAGGCAGATGAGGTTGAGGATAAGGGTGAGGATGTGGGCCTGCTCGGGAGCCACCTCTGGGCTCGAGCTAGGGCATCACTGCACAAGACTCCCTCGGCAGGGAGAGGAAGGACAGGATGGGCTCGGAGAGAGCCGTTCTGGAGGGGACACAATAGATGGATGGGTGAGTAGCAGTGGGGGAGAGAGAGGGTGGGGTGGGAGAGGATAGCAGAGAGTAAGGCAGTTAGATGAACATGGATAACAGAAGACAACAGAGTCAGGAACATTTTAGGGTAACGTGAATTTGGCTCATGAATGAGAACATGAAGACGCTGCGATATTTAAGACAATAGACCCCCACCAGCAGCAGCTTCACCCACCCCCACACCCCAGGCTTACTCTCCAGTCTCTGCACCAGCTCCTTGTTCTTACTGGTCACCCCCGGGCTGTGCTGCAGGGCCTCCATAGGGATACAGCACTGAGTTTCCCACCAGCTTGAAACTGGTTTCTGCATGCACACACATACATTAAACACCACATAATCATATTATGAAGCATTTTGTATTCCTTTTAAATATTATTTTTTTATACTGCAAATACAGCCAAATGTACTGAGTTGTTCAACAACGGTAGATATGTAAAGACTGATTTGTGTAACATATTCCCCTACGCCTTTCAGATGAAATACAATAATATTGACTATATGCACACCAGGGGAAGCCAGTGTTCACTACTCAACTGTAGGCCACTGAATAACACAGAGTGAAAATAGTTCTCAGCATCTCTCCAACCTACTGCACCATTCATCTCAAACATTTCCCACCACTTGAGTGAGAAGTGCAGGAATGAAAACTATAATACAGAGCAACATGAAAGAGAAATGGTTTGAATGAAAGAAGAAGAGGTGGAAGGAGGAAGGGGAAAAGCGGATCCAAACAGACTGTATTGGCCTGATGAGAAATGATGAGATGAAAGAGAACAGGGTCGGAGTATCAGTGAGAACCAGAGACTCTGGTGGCACTGCCTCTGACTGGGAGGCTAGTTAGGAGACACACACACACAAAACACACACACACACACAGAGCAAGAGAGAGAGTGAAATAGTGACACAGAGAGACAGACAGAGAGGAGAGAAAGACAGAGGAGAGAGAAAAACAGACACAGACACAGACACACACACACAGAGCCAGACGGGAGACACAACAGAGAGACTCTGACCTTTATGGGAAGAGAAATAACACAAGGACAGAAAGAGAGATAATGAGACAACTCAGAGCAGCAAAGCTGAGCAAAACAGCCAAAGCGCAATGTTGTTTTAGGTGCGTGTGTCTGCTTGCTGTATGCGTGTGTTTGAGGACAAACCTTTTCTGTATAAATATCTATACATATGTACGTTTATGTGTATGTACTTTGTGTGTATTTGCGAATCCAGGGAGCAGTTAGTTAAGCCTCGGCAGATTGAAGTGAATGGATGAATAAACAATGGATGAGGTAAACCTTTGCCTTCCAGCCAAATGGATCCGCTGCTTGACGACCGCAACTGCAGAAGGCCAGGCGTGGGTGAAACCTGTGTACCAGAGGCCCTATTACCTGGGCTGCCTGCCCTCCGCTCGCAACTTACTTACACATTTATGTAGTCACTGTAGTAAAGGCCTCACACACACACACACTGCAGTCACAGTGGACGTATAATGACTTCATTGTTTTTGCCACAGTGAGTTCAGAATAAAGTTTCAATATCTCGCAGAAAGAAGAATGCTGTTCAGTTTACCCTGGAGGCATGGTGATGTGCCTTTCTTAAAAAGTTCTGTATCCTTGAAATGTTTCGTTTTTTTCTTAGATGGCGTGCACATAATTGACTGAATATGATCCACAAAATGAGTTAGCGGGAAGAGAGGGGGAAACAAAGAATGTAGAGTGCTACTGTCACTATTTAGAATTACCCAAATCGTTGGCTGATTATCCCACGAGTCTGACTGAACTGCTGCTTCAGGTGAAGAGAGTGTGTGTGTGTGTGTGTGTTCTGATTGTGCAGTTTATGTTTACCGACAGAGTGTAAAAAGTGGCATAGTCTGTGGTGATTGAGCAATTAGCATAAATGAACCATCACAGCGCACAATTGACTGCACAGTACTGGTGTGTGTGTGTGTGACTGACTGCGTGATTATGACTACGTGTCTCATCAAAGGTCGCTTTTACTGAGAACTTCTACCTTTTTAAAGGAGAAGAAATAGCACAATAACACTGTGTAGGCTGCTAGAATTTTCTCCAAAAGCCTCAACAACAGTGAAGCATGAAACAGATCAATGGTTTTCTGTCAAAGCTGTCGTTTTGTCAACTGTGTAACCTTCATTGTTGTTGGGTTTCTCTCTCTAAAAATAGTTTTTCAGGTCTGAGCCTGGCAGCTTTTTAGACAGCTATGTGTAATTGATATCAAAGAGGTTGTTTGTGAAGGGTTGTGGTTAGTAAATGGGACCTCATGGGAAGGGAAAGGGGGATGAAGAAGACGGGAAGTGGAGGTGAAGGAGAGGTGGGATGAGGAGTGGAGGGTTTACAAGATGAGAGAAAGAGGGACTCCTGCTGAGTTGGGGGGGAAGAAGTGCAGGAACTGTGCACCCACTCTGGGTGACGTTGGGGTGCAGAATGGATGTAAGGCTAGCACTAGGTGGTGCTGTGACGTCCCGAGGAGCCACATGTCAGTTACTGCGAGGTTGGTAAGGAAGCATGCGGGTAGAGTAGCTGTTCTTGATGCTGTCGGGTCAGGCGGTGCTGAGGGTGAACTGGGGGCCTGCACACCGTTCATCATCCTCAACAGTTTCTTGGTGGTGCTGCCCCGCACCATGCCAAACTGCACAACGCTCTCACACAGCACCTCACCGCCATCAGAGCGGACCAAAAAAGCCAGCTGGTCTACCACCATAGGGAAGAGGGGGACACTTATGCAGGGCCTTCTCGTTCTCTTCTGACCAAGGCAGCTCAGACATGTCGGTCAGAGCCACAACACGTTTTAACAGCACCCTCTGGATGGGGGGAGGGAAAGGAAGGAAAACTGCAAATCAATCAATCAAATGTTCTCAGATGGGAGTTTGTAGCCGATGGGAGATTGCAAGAAAAGCATTGACATTAAATCTTTTAGCCCTTTTTACATGTTTATTTTGTTTGCATTGACTAATACAGTATGTTAGTATAATAAAAGTTGAACATCAACAGTTGTCACAAAGGCACTAACTAATTCCACATACCATCCCCCCATCCGACCTCCCTTTACATGCAATTCTAAACTCTTTCAGATAATACACAGTATTCTACGTCCATTTCTTTATGGAGGACAGAGAATAAAGAGTTTATTATTACCCAGATATGTCTTAGTCATATTACTATGCAGATATATACAGGGCTGAGGTGCTCTGCTCTGCTGTCTGGTAATGTAGAATATGTTAGCAGGCAGAGTGTGTAGCGGATGGGAGTCTGATTACAAACACTGTAGTTACACCACCCACCATCAGCTCTGCTCGGCAGCTGCTGCCATCTTCCACAGGGTGACACTGTGGGGGGTATGGGTCACTGCATGGAAATGCCAGCTCTGTGTGTGTGTGTGTGTGTGTGTGTGTGTGTGTGTGTTGTTGCTACTGCTGTGGTCTTCCCTGGGCTTCAGAGTGGTAATAAATGATATTAATTCAATTGATGAGAGGGACAGTGAGTGCGCAGGTACACTGACCAGCCGCTCTATAACCTCCTCCTGCTCTCCACGTTCAGACCATTGTGTCCTCCCTCCTGCTCTCCATGTTCAGACCATTGTGTCCTCCCTCCTGCTCTCCACGTTTAGACCATTGTGTCCTCCCTCCTGCTCTCCACGTTCAGACCATTGTGTCCTCCCTCCTGCTCTCCACGTTCAGACCATTGTGTCCTCCCTCCTGCTCTCCACGTTCAGACCATTGTGTCCTCCCTCCTGCTCTCCACGTCCTCCCTCCTGCTCTCCAGTTTAGACCATTGTGTCCTGCTCTCCCTCCCTCCTGTCTTCCCTCCTGCTCTCCATGTTCAGACCATTGTGTCCTCCCTCCTGCTCACCACGTTCAGACCAGTGTGTCTGCCCTCCTGCTCTGCACTTTCAGACCATTGTGTCCACCCTCCTGCTCTCCACGTTTAGACCATTGTGTCCTCCCTCCTGCTCTCCACGTTCAGACCATTGTGTCCTCCCTCCTGCTCTCCACGTTCAGACCATTGTGTCCTCCCTCCTGCTCTCCACGTTCAGACCATTGTGTCCTCCCTCCTGCTCTCCACGTTTAGACCATTGTGTCCTCCCTCCTGCTCTCCACGTTCAGACCATTGTGTCCTCCCTCCTGCTCTCCACGTTTAGACCATTGTGTCCTCCCTCCTGCTCTCCACGTTCAGACCATTGTGTCCTCCCTCCTGCTCTCCACGTTCAGACCATTGTGTCCTCCCTCCTGCTCTCCACGTTCAGACCATTGTGTCCTCCCTCCTGCTCTCCACGTTCAGACCATTGTATCCTCCCTCCTGCTCTCCACGTTCAGACCATTGTGTCCTCCCTCCTGCTCTCCACGTTCAGACCATTGTGTCCTCCCTCCTGCTCTCCACGTTCAGACCATTGTGTCCTCCCTCCTGCTCTCCACGTTCAGACCATTGTGTCCTCCCTCCTGCTCTCCACGTTCAGACCATTGTATCCTCCCTCCTGCTCTCCACGTTCAGACCATTGTGTCCGCCAGACTTTTGCACGATAAAAGTTTTCTACTTGGATTATGGATAGAACAGAAAATGGGCTTTTGACATTTTCTGGAGTGTTTGTGTGTTCATCTGCAATGGAGATACAGTGTAATTTGATCCCATCATTTGTATGTCTGCTGGTGGTATATTGAGTTTGACAATCAATTCATTACTGTTGACAAGACTTCCGCTATAGGGAAATATCATGATATTTTTACCAGGCCTATGGTGTACGCGCCCACCTCTTCTATCATCACGGGCATTCCTCGGCTGCTTTCCTCTTGAATCTCCACTGTGAGTCACACACGCACACACACACACAAAAGTATTAATAATTACAGTGACAGACAGTAAAATGTTCATAATTACATCTTATTCACTGCGTTGTCAAGATAATCTCTGCCATTCTCTTTTCTGTCATTTTGTGAGAGCAGGGGGGGGTCGTCATGGCTTTCCGCAGTGGTTATGAGTTCAATGCTGATATGATATAATTATGCTGAGTACCACCGAATGCTATGAAGTTACAAAAGGACTGGAAACTCCAGTCCCTAGAGAGCCCATGGGTAGGGCTATTTGTCAAACGTCTGCTCGTGTAATAACTTAATTACATAATTTAGACATTTTGGATAAAAGTTACTTTCATAAAGTCTAATTTATGCCTTGTCATTTGAATAGCTTTTTGGCAACAGAATCAAAGAGAGTATAAAAAGCTAATTTAGTCATTTGAACTATGAAGAAAATAAGCTGAATGATGTCGGTCTCAGGGTGAGGTTTGCTGGGTCATGACATGTTCAGCGGGACACGAGCTTATCAGATAGAAATACATTATGGGGAACAGACAGGCTTCCAGATCATGAAGAGTAAAGGAGGCATGTCAGCTCTATACATAATATTTCTATCTGCAACTATCAGAACATTAATAAGGCCTGAACACATACCCTGGTGGTGTGACAGTATTTAGAGCTAAGGTTTGCTTATGTTAGCCTGGTCCCAGATCTGTTTGTGCTATCATGCCAACTCCATTACTGAGTCCCCTCCATACCTTATTCCACAGGAAAGTCTGGTAGCCCAGGGAATAAATGCTTGCAAATTAGTGCGAGACAGTCCTGATGTCTGGAGGACATATCTGCAAAAAAAGTTATAAAATCAAAAAGGTATCAGGTTCGTGAACTATTATTATCATCATTTTTTTTTTTATCTCTGGCTGGTATCTGCTCGTCAGCCACCTCACCTGTCAAAGCTGGCAGGGGGACCCTGCTCTATTGAAACTTTCATTTACTTCCCATGTTGTCCATTTCTAAGGATTGTATGTAATAAAGGAGACATGTTATTAAGGAAAGGGAGTAATAATGAGAAAGTTCAAAGAAAACCCTTTGAAATGCACCCTCACTTTAGATCAGAGATGGGAGGCAGAAGGTTGACAGTGACCAATAACATTAATATGGTCTGGAGATCAGTCTGCTTCAGGCAGAGACTAATTAACTGTTAGAGGGACACTTGCTAATGTCGGACGGTTTGTTTTTGCAGAGGCTAGCCACCAATAATTGTTCCAGTTGGAGTGAAGTGGGAATAATATCTATTTTTTAAAGGCTCATCAATTTTTGAACATAGCTAGCTAACGTAATACACCTTTTTTCGTTAAAAGTTTGGCATTATAACGCCTCTGAAGGAGTGCATAATATCCTTTCCAAAATGGTATATTTGTACACCAGAGGTACTTAGCAACCCCCCTTGGTCTAACTAACGTTAGCTAGCTACTGGTAGCTGCAGATCAAATATATGAGCTGACTAGCATGCAAGTTAAGCATTACACTGTACTTGTGCATGTAACAATAGAACTTGAACTAGTTGACAACCACATTACCTTTCGTAAGGTAATAATACTGTTGGCAAATCCACGTCTGTAATGATTTATCCGTTTATTCTTACATACTCTAAAACCACTAGATATACAATGATTTGAATAAACTGGCTTGCCAACTGTTAGTTTCTTCTCGGTGTTGTTGCCCCCACTATCGTGCTTTGTAGAGGCACGCTTGTAAAGACACGTTTCCATGCAAACCGCGCTTGCACCATTTTCAACTCCCTTTCTCGGTTGCACACCGGCCCCACGAGAAGGCAAGCCGTCCACAACAATGTGAGCGTTTATGTCCTAATTCGCTCATAAAGCACACAGACTGATTGCCAATTGCGAAAATTAGGCCACCCCGATTTTGATGCAGGGGGAAGAAAAGTTCCTGAAAAGAGAAGAAAAGCTGGAAGCAGGTTGACACATTTTACACTCCCACATTGATGCATTAATTATCTTGGCCAGTTCGCAATTGTAAATGAGAACTTGTTCTCAACTTGCCTACCTGGTTAAATAAAGGTGAAATAAATAAATAAAATGAAGTTCCCTAGCTGTAAGTTATAAATTCCATATAAACAAGAAACAGTAGAGTCAGAAACGCAGCGCGGGCCGCACAGCTGGGCCGTTGAGTCCGCGTGCCGGGTTTGAGCGAATACAACCAACTGTCATCTATACCATTTACTAAATCATTCTTAACCGAGGACTACGGTAAGTCAACAAAGTCAGTGATATTGCGAACATTATAATCACGTGTCACACATTCTGCACTGAAATTGACATTTTACATTACTGCTGAAAAATACCTTAATTATAAAAAATTATTTAAAAGAGCGTCCCTGACTAGCCTGGATGAGTACGCTTAGGTCAATAAAACGTTCGCATTATGAATGTGAAACTAAACTGGACATGTCATTAGTAAACACTTAACAAACTCGAGAACATCTAGACCATGGGACAATTTTGCATTTACTCATTTAAATAGAACAAAATGCATCCTTAGTAAGCCAATTCATTATTGCACCCCTCAGTTAGCTCTCCTCCAGATTATCTATCGAGGATGGCGGAGCATAAACAAGGCCAAACGTTACCTACAGAGGTCCCTCACATCTCAACTTGCCTAAGATGCTGAAACAATATTGAAACATCAAACATTTTCTAACCTAACCAATCTTTCGCTTTTCACCATTTCCCCATCTCATGCTTTTAAAAGAGACAAGGCGAAAATGGACAGGCACCTGCCCATTGACCCTTGAGGATCACACAACCATAGTGAGCAATTGGCCTTTTTACTCAAAAGGGTAAGTACAGAGGCTAGGATTCCTCTCGACTAGGAGAGGAGAGAGTGCACTCTTTCAACTCTCTGTTGTGCATCAGATGGCACAGGCCCCTCAGAGCTGAACCTTGACAAAAGGCAGCAGGGGAGATTTAGTTCAAGGCCAGCTTTTTATAAATTTTTATTTAAAAACAGAGATGCAACCAGAGATTCCCTTAACCTCTTTATATGGTGGAAGCTATATTGGAAGCTTTTGGCTGTGATAATGTCGCTCTGTCATTGTCGCTCTGTCATTCAACCCCTAGCCCCCATAATGTATTCAACTCAATTACCTGTCTATTCCATAAACAGACTGTGTGCGTGTGTGTGTGTGTGTGTGTGTGTGTGTGTGTGCGCGCACATGCACATTGACCGACAGAGAGAGAGTCAACTTTACTCTTCATGCCATCTTGTAAACATCTACACAAAATGTTCTTGAGTGTGTAATGTATCTATTGGTTAATAGTTCTGTAGCCTAGGACCAGAGGAATTTGGTAGAGTAAAATCTCAAGACACGTCGACATAAACAGAATGATATAGAGATACATTTAGAGCTGTGTTTGTATTTCACTCTGTCTTGAGATTTGACTGCATCTCAGAAGGAAAGTAAATACCCTCTTTTGCAAAGCTATATTCCTCAGTTTTTAGGTTCTCTCTCTCTCTCTCTGTGTGTGTGTGTGTGTGTGTGTGTGTGTGTGTGTGTGTGTGTGTGTGTGTGTGTGTGTGTGTGTGTGTGTGTGTGTGTGTGTGTGTGTGTGTGTGTGTGTGTGTGTGTGTGTGTGTTGGTGCATCCGCTCTCTGCTGGCTGCTTTTGAGCTAAATAGAAAGTGAATGTGAGTCAGCAGGAGGGCTGATGCTGTGAGCAAGACTGATGTATGCACACACAGAACAGCAACAGCCTGCATGCTCATCAGCCTGCTGTCAATGGGGCTTTGTGTTTACTCAGCCACTACTCTTCATACCTTATACTGTACATTACTACTGCAGTATGGCTTAGTCAGCTCACACACAGCCAGAACAACACCATATTGTTACTTAGTTTACTAGCTGATCTAGTACTGTGTAGTCCTGTACTTTGGGATTAGTGTTTTAGTAGCAATGCTGTATTAAATAGTCATAATAAATAGTGTTGTGATAGTTGGTACAATATCAGAGTCTTCAAGAATGTGCATTAGCAGTCTACAGGCTTGTTTCTGGGCAGGATATTCCATAGTTCCTAACAGGACAGATGTTGCTACCCATTTACACTTTAACCCCCTAAGAAACTGTAACGTATTTCTATTTTGGTCACAAACATTGCAGGCCCTGCAAAAGTTATGACATCTGGACGTCTGTGTGACTAGCAAAGCACTAAGGCATCCATTGGAATCAGCAAAAAAAAACTAGAGACTAAAACGTTTGAATAAAACATGCATACGCAGGGACACTTATTCTTTTTTAAGATTAATGGCAAAGAGCGACCCCCCCCCCCCCCCCCGTTTTTATTTCTCAATAATTAATTTCTGGAGAAGAAACGGTCATATTTCCTGTCTTTCTTGTTTTGTAGCCTTCTGGACAGAAAGTTTTGTTGGGTAAGTTTTAGGGCAGGCGTCAGTCATAACTGTCATGGGGGCTGTGGGTCCTGCTAGGCCCCCATCAGTGTGCAATTTGTCAAGACTCAAAGCTCAATATCTTGATGTGTGTTCTGGCATCTAAATCTAGTTTCATAGACCTCTGAGGCTCCAGACGATCCATTTTAGTGCGAGGAGGAAGTATTAAAAAAGCAGTCCTCTGTCTTTATCACTGCTGACTGCTGTCAAGGGTGGACAGTTATTGTGGTCTCAACTGAATTGGCAAAAATCTGTCTGTGTTCTCTCAGTTGTCTACTCTAGCGTCGCTAAATGTCGGTGAATGGATTGAGAAATGCAACGCAAAATGTAAAAAGAACAGCTTCATTGACATGGAAAATAAGTAGATGTCTCGCTGAAGCATTGAAAAAACAAACAATCAAAAGGTTTACAATATAGTGCAGCAATGTTTCATATCATGCTATAAAAAATGAAACCTCCCACTTCAATTGCATACAGTGATCAGTCATTTTCAGAGGTTGGTACTATTCAGTCATACACTAACTGATCCCTCCAGCATTGTAATACATCTTAAGGCAAATGCGAATCCATAACATTGACATTGATAGCCCATAATAATGAAATGAGCTACATTAAAGTCAATGTGTCCAGTCGAAGATTAGTTACAGCTTTGTAAGTGGCACAACACAAAGGCCCTGGCCTCATTGATCCCTTGTGGAATTACAAGGTACCTGGTCCGTATGTGTTGTTCTAGGACATTAACATTAAGCCAGTCCCATCAATAACTACTTGATTTAGCGATTGCTCTTCTCAGGAGACACACACACACACACACACACAGAGGAGCGCAAGCATGCAGCACACACACACAGCGATCGTTCCTTCAGTAGACACCCAGGGGGCCAGGGGAAGGGGGGCCTCTAGCCAGCTTATCAGTCCCACAGAGAGCACCCTATATCTGCCCGCCACGTCACATCACTGCCTACCTCCGCATGTCTCCTGGAATGACTCGGTGTCTGTGTCTCCGTCCGTGACTGTTAGTCTTGTTGTTCACGTTTTGTCAACTGGTGCCAGATTGGTTTGTCAGAACGTTAGTGTTTGTCGGTGTGCAAGTTTGTTTGTCATTTTGTTACTGCTGTTGACTCTCGCGCCAGTGCCAAGAGAGGACCTGTGTGTGTCAGTCCCTCTAACTTAGCGTTTCAGTGTTTCTGTCATGTATGGTAATGTATTATACTTCCATTCATGTGTGTCGTAAGTGTCAGACAGTCTGTGTGAGCGTGCCAGTGTCAGAGCGGGGGGGGGGGGGGGGGGGGGGGGGGGTGTTATTGTCAGTGTAAAGACGTGGCAGCCTGATAGTGTGTCATAGTGAGTGGCAGTGCCAGTCTCAGTGGGCCAGTTAGTCAGCCTACGAAACACAATGTCTAACTGTCTGCTAGTCCGCTAGGTTTCGTGAATGTGTGTCATAGAGAGAGTCAATGTGAATGTCTAGTCTCCAGTGGGGTGGTCCCACTACAGCACATCATGCAAGGCAGGCCCCCCCCAGCCTGGTCCAGAGCCTCAACAGTAGCAGGGCCCCTGGCGTAGAACGACTTGGGCTTCTCCAACTTCTCGTCCCACAGCTCAGTCGCCCCCTCCCCAGCCTCGGAGCCCAGCTCCAAGGAGGCCCAGTGGTGGACGGTCCTTAGGTGGAGCCCCTTGGACGCTGAAGCCCCGGAGAAATCGGCTGTCTTTTGGTCCCAGGCGTCAGCGCAGACAGGTGGTTCTGTGTCCAGCATGAACAAGAGACGAAGACAGCCAGTACTTTGGACATGGACAGACACGAACTCAATTAAATTCCCCAGCCACAACCTCCCAGCTCTCCTGGAGTACACGTCCCATGTCAGGAGACACCATCTAGGGCGTCTGCCTCCCTCGCTGCTTAATTATGCAAGCAAAGAAGTACAAACAATGACAGGGGAAGGCAAATTTTAAAATTTCATGATGCGATGACATTCAGGGAGTGGAGAAACTCGCAAATTATCAACTCAAATATAAGCAAAACTAAACCTACAGTCAGTCTATCAATAACATTTCAAAAGTAATTTTCAAAATATTGTCTCCCAAATTCAATCAAATGCTGACAGGTGACCTTGTTGCGACGTGACGGTACAAACTCAGCTGCTGTGTGTGTGTGTGGCGGACAGGGAAGTGGTCCATGAATAATGTAGGAAGGATGGTTGTGGCCCGTGACCTCGCCATGCAGCCACCTCCTTTGTTGTGTCTGATATGAATTCCAACAGGAAGAAGCAGCATCGCTGTGGTGACAGCTAGTTTATACTCTTACACTCCACGCATATGGCAGAGGAGAAGACCACTCACACTCCACATGACAGCCTACTTCAGAGGGTAGCTGGGGAGGCAGAGGGGAGGGAAGGAGGTGGAGCGAGGCAGACGTGTGTAGGAGGGAGGCAGAGGGCAGGGGGTACAAGCCGAGGGAGGGCGACGACTGAGAAGTGAGTGATGACACTGTCTTGTTTAAGTGCGTTTTTACTAGGTAGCCTGTGGTGTGAATGAGGCTACCTTTGTTGATAATGATTTGCTATCTAATCTTTTCCCGTCTGACAGCACAGACTATTCAATATTATTCACTTAAGGCACTTCAGACATGACTTCTAGTAGTTAGTTAGTTAGTTAGTTAGTTAGTTAGTTAGTTAGTTAGTTTTTCAATAGAAAGGAGGCTGTTCCATATAAGATAGATCTACCAGTAAGAGAGAGGGCTAGTTATTTGTAGGACGGGGACCATAGCAGTTTGTCACCTGTTTTAACATGATACAACTGGATCCACTGCTTCCACTTTGCACTGCGTGTCCCCCTGTTCCCTGTCTCCTGTCCTCTCATGGTAGTCTGAGGAGGCACGCACGGAAATGCCCGCAGCCCGCTTCCCCCCTGCTCTCTAATGCACTTCTATTGTCATCTATTATTCCTCCTTCTTTCCCTCTCTTCCGCTCTCCGTCACTTCATCACTGTCTCTCTCCGCTGCTCTGCCACCTCCATGGCATCCTCATCTGCCCCTGGCGCCTCTCTCTATTTTCTCCTCCTCTGTCTCGCTCCCTCCATTTCTCACTCACTCTTTTTCCCCTCCTCAGCTCATTCTTCTCTTTTTGGACGTGCGCTCCCTTGAATACATTACTCTCTCTCCCTTTCTATCTCCATTGACAATCATTTCCAGGTTTTCTGGTGCCCTATCTTCCAGTAAACAGAAATAGACTTAAACTTCATGAATAGCCACTCTTCTAGGATGACAAATATTCTTCACCCCAAGAAAAAACGCCTTAACAGCGTCAGCGTTCTTTAGCCTGTTTGTGCTGTTTTGCCAACTCCTATGATCATTGTCAGCCATTGGCAAGACAGCCTACCTCTCCTCCTCCTTCCAAGCTGCATGTGAAGTTCTCTCTCTGAGGAGGAAGTCAGTTGGTCCTTGTTGACCTTAAGCAGCCTGTTACCACGGCAGGTGCTAACATGGTACCGTGTCTCACCACAGCCGTACTGTCACCAGAAATTACAGTCACACTGTGACATTAGCAGGCAACTTCTAACCTCCATTGTAACTACCATATGAATATAACATCACTTTCTCAATTTTCATCCCTCCGTCGTCTATGGCGCAAAAGCTAATTCATGTGGAAGACAAGCTCCGAGCTAGGGGGCTCTGTATGTTGTTAATATTTTAAAAACAATCACATGTTTAAAAATGTAACCGTGACACTGGTGGCCCAGGGCAGGGCTGCAGCAGGCAGGTTATAGGGAGGTGTAGCACACTACAGAACTGGAGTTCTGTGGATCTTTCCCTGACTTTTCTT
Source organism: Oncorhynchus clarkii lewisi (assembly GCF_045791955.1). Classification (NCBI taxonomy): domain Eukaryota; kingdom Metazoa; phylum Chordata; class Actinopteri; order Salmoniformes; family Salmonidae; genus Oncorhynchus; species Oncorhynchus clarkii. The sequence goes on from NC_092155.1 coordinate 18,809,701, forward strand.
CACTTTAATGTACAACTAATGTACTGGAGGTGTCTATGAGTTGGTCTGCTGGGAACATCCCATGCCCATTGTCTTCTGGTGTTTCAAGTTTTATGAGTCGTCGTATGTACAGGATACACATGGTTCTCGACAATGCAACGACAATAAGAAATAATAAAAGGGTTGGGTTGGAGGGACGCCATGTGCGACTGACGTGTTTTCTGTTTGCTCCCGCAGTATTCTTAAAGTTTATGTGAATTTCGCAGCAGAACCGTATTTATTTTTAAATATTAGTTTGGTGATTTCTTCCCGTAAAAACCAAGACAACTTTCCTTTCGAATGTCAGAATATCGACGAAACATAAGGGCAAAAACATGACTTTTAGAAAACGCGGCCTACAAGACCCACTCTCATCACCCGCCCTCTCCTGAGTCTGAGGGCCCGGGGACTCACACTTTACCCAGGGGTGCGGCCACCGAGGGGTGGCCTGGCGGCGCTGAATGAACATTCTTGAGGCCATCAAACTACTACGCTCTGAGATAGTTGAAATGAAAACTGAGGTAGTTGCAACGATTGAGGCCCGAATACAGGAGGTTTCTGATACTTTAAAAGCCGGTCTAACCATTCTGCGGAACGAGACGGTGCCAGCAATCACATCACTCAAAACAACAACAGAGTTGCACACTACAACGATTGCAGCACTGTGGAGACCTCCGCTACTAATGTCTCCGACTTAACTACCTCCCTGGAGGCAGACGTGAAACGCCTGGCTGCGGATTTGAAAAAGGTGCAGGAGAGCTGTGTGAGTTTAGAGGGATTCTCTCGCCGCAATAACCTGAGACTGGTATCGGTCCCAGAGTCAGCAGAAATGCCTCGCGCCACGGATTTCTTTCTTGGCTCCTGAAGGATGTTCTTGCCTTGGCTGAGAAGCCCCTGATTGATCGTGCCCACCGGTCGCTGTGCCCAAAGCCCCGGTGAGAGGCCATAATAATTCTTGACATAATTCTTCGAGTGCACTTTTTCCATGAGAAGATGGAGATTCTCCGACGAGCCCGCAATACCACTCTGATCTTTCAAGGACAGAGCTTCTCCATCTACCAGGACAACTCCCCCACGGTTTACAGGCAGCACGCAGATTTCGGGGCAAATGACTACTACGGGACCAATCAGGTGTGAAGTATGGACTGCAATTCCCGGCCCGTTTATGGCTATCTCATGATGGTAAAGACTACTCATTTGAGTCTCCGGATGAGGCTATGGCTCACATTCAACGTCACATCAAGAAGTCTTGAACTTGATCATAGATCAGCAACTGTTGCTTGCGAACTGTGGATAGTAAGTAGCCCACCTGTGGTACAATTATGTTTAGTTATAACATACTAGTCTTGTATAGGAGAGTTGGCGAACCCATTCAGGCTGATTCGATGTGATCTAATGTTTTGATCATCTAGTGTGCTTGGTCTTACAAGCATTCAGTCATTTTAATTTCATTGTATTAAGGTTTTACTTAACTCCTGTGTTTCTAGGCTGTCTCATTCACCTATTCAGTTTGTTTACATAGTGTCTCAGTGATTCAAAATATTTTTGGTTATTTGTTTACTGCATCTGTTTGTACCGACCCAGTAAACAGTAAATGTTCTGAGACTACACGTTTTTGGGGGTCTTCACTTCAATTTTAAAGGTTTTGAACGTCATTTATGCCCAGCAAATGTTCAATGTTGTGCACACATAGTTTTTTGGTCTTGGTTGTAAGTTGTCTTAGCGTCAAACTAGACTATTATTATTTTTTGATTGTTTTACTACGATGTTCTTACTTCAAATTAGGTTTTTGGATGAGAGCCTTTATACATTTGATTTATTTTCTCTGTCAATGCCTGTTATAAGACTGGGAATATAATTATATACATCTACAAGTGGTGCTTTTGTAATTTCGTTTGCACAAGGGATTCACTTTTATTTTTTATTTTTCTCTCTTTTTGCTGCTTGATCCCTAACACAAAACACAACTTTAAAGAGCAGGACTGTGGGTTTAGGTTTAACACCGCACTCTCACAGACATACTGTGCTAAGAGAACATGTTCTATTTAGGCTTGTACCTTGTTTGGGGAGGTACTGTCTGGGATGGGGGGAGGTGGTTGGGGGAGGAAGGAGGTTGAATAGTTCAGTTCAAGTATTGTCATTCTGTCTTTTTAGTTTTTTTTCCTGTACTTTTTCCAAATATCTTGCACCGTACATTATTACTCTGAGACAAGTTATTCTGGGTTTTTTGGGTACTCATTGCTTTTCCACTCTATGCTCTAATGACAGGGTTGTGTAATGGGAGTGCTCGGGGTGGCCAAAATAATACGATCAAGTCCATTTTGTGGAACATCAAAGGGGTTAACAACCCTGTGAAGCATAAGAGGGTGCTGACACACAAAGGGTTTGAATGCAAATGTTGCATTTCTACAAGAGACTCACTTGAGGACTGGTGAGCATTTTAGGATGAGTAGGGACTGGGTTGGTCAAGTGTTCCACTCTAACTTTCATAGTAAATCAAGAGGTGCTGCAATTTGGTTGATAAATCTACTCCCTTTGTAGCTTCTGAGATTATTGCTGATCCTAACGGACGATACGTCATAGTAACCGGTTAACTGTTTTCTACCCCTCTTGTTTTGGCTAGTGTTTATGCTCCCAATTGGGATGACACAAGTTTTATTTCTTCCTTTTTATCTGCTCTACCCAATTTAGATTATATTTGTTGATTTTCGGGGGGGATTTCAACTGTAAAATGTCCCCAGTTCTTGACAAGTCCTCACGAAGAACTACAGGCCCATCTAAATGTGCCTTTTCTTCAGAAATATGCTATGTGTGAGGCCTGGCGTTTCCTACACCCTACAGATAGACAGTATTCCTTTTATTCTCATGTTCATCAAACATACTCCCGCATTGATTACATATTTTTGGACAAAAAACTTATGCCTAACCTTCAGCGGTGTACTTACGAGAGTATTGTTATCTCTGACCATTCACATTAGTGCTTGAACTAGAGTTTCCCCAGCGACCTCCTATGTGTTATCAATGGCGCCTCAACCCCATTTTACTCTCAGATAAGGAGTTTGTCAATTTCATTTCTTCTGAAATCACCTTATTCCTAGAAACTAATTCAACACCAGGTATGTGCAACTCTACCATATGGGAGTCTCTAAAAGCATACCTACGTGGCCAAATTATTTCTTATACAGCCAACGAAAACAGAGTTCGCTCCCAGCGACTTCGGGACCTGAGCGAGTCCATAGCCACATTGGATGAGAAGTATGCTACGGATCCTTCCTCTGATCTGCATAAAGAGCGCCAACTACTCCAATCTGAATTTGATGAGCTTTCTACCAGGCAAGCTGAACAGTTACTCTTGCGAGCTCGATACAGAGTGTATGAACAGGGCGACAAGGCCAGTAAACTCCTTGCACATCAGATCCGTAAATCTGAGGCCTCACGTTTAATCCCACAAATAAGGACCCCGTCTGGTGCCACCACAGTTATACATAAAGAGATCAATGATCAATTCAAACAATTTTACTCTGTGTTATACACCTCTAAATCTCCTCAAGACCCTTTGCTGATTGCTTGGATATGCCTTCAATTGATGCAGACTCCCACGACTGTCTAGAAGAATAATTTACACCTGGGGAGATTGCAACAGCAGTGTCCGCAATGAAAAGTGGTAAATCACCGGGTCCGGACGGTTTTCCAACCAAATTTTACTGGACGTTTTCTGGTCTGCTTTGCCCATTCTTGTCTCGATTATTTGCAGAGTGGCTTAATACCTCAAAGCTACCACCTAGTCTTTATCAGGCTTCAATTTCAATACTATTAAAGAAAAACAAAGACCCCCTGGAATGTAGATCCTATCACCCAATCTTGCTTTTAAACTGTGATTACAAAATCCTAGCCAAGCTCTTAGCTATGGAAGGCTCGCTGCACCAACTAATACACTCTGACCAGACTGGCTTTGTGAGAAACAGGTATTTGTTTTTCAATATTAGGCGCCTTATGAATATACTGTACTCCCCAGTGTCGGAGGACCCGGAGGTGGTGGTCTCACTTGATGCAGAATAAGCTTTTGACCGTGTTGAGTGGGATTACCTAACAGCTGCCCTTTACAGATTTGGCTTTGGCCCCAAATTCATTGCGTGGATAAAGATGATTTATTTTTACCCCATAGCTTCGGTACGGACTAACAACTTGTCCTCTGACTATTTTCTCTTGCCCCGCGGATCCAGACAGTGTTGTCCACTCTCCCCCTTGTTGTTTGCTTTGGCAATCGAGCCTCTCGCCATTGCACTACGCTATAATGATGCCATTCAAGGTATAATCAGGATGGGTTTAGAGCAGAAAGTCTCTCTATATGCTGACGACCTCCTTTTGTTTATCTCCAACCCTGATACCTCATTGTCACGTGCCTTATCTGTTCTTAAAAAGCTTGGATCTCAGGGTACAAGCTGAATCTAGGCAAGAGTGAGCTTTTTCCTGTAAACAAGGCTGCTTTAAAGTGCTCTTTTACAAGTTTTCAGTTTAGGATTGTCCGGGATCAATTCACCTACTTGGGAGTTAAAGTGACAAGGAACTATTCCAATTTGTTGCTCTAGCAGACAGTTTGAAACAATCTTTTACTTTTTGGAATTCTCTGCCTCTTTCTCTTATCGGAAGGATTAATGTCATTAAAATGAATGTGTTGCCCAAATGTGTATATTTATTTCAATGTTTACCCATTTTTATTCCAAAGTCTTTTTTTTAATTCACTGGATCAAACATTCATGTATTTTATTTGGGATGGCAAGGCATTGGGTGGTTTAGCTCTACCAAATTTTCAGACATTCTATTGGGCTGCAAATTTCAGAGCCATTCCGTAGACCACTCTGGATCCAGATGGAGTCTGAATCGTGTAATCCTGCTGCACTTTCTTCTGTGTTGTGCTCGTCTCTCCCAGTGTCCCTAGGCAAAAGGTGTGTCAACTCAATTGTAAAGCAGTCTCTTAAAATTTGGAATCAGTTCCGTTTAGCCTTTAGCTTCCGAGTCTTTTCTCTATCAGGCCCAATCAATCAGAACATTTTATTTCCTCCCTCTTTGAATTATGGGGCTTTTGCCATCTGGCACTCACTAGGCCTCTACTCACTAGCCCAATTATTCTTTGATGATACATTTGCCTCTTTTGCTCAGCTACAGGAAAAGTTCAACCTCCCAATCCCACTTTTTCCGCTATCTCCCACTTTGTCAGAGCTAACACACCTGAATTTCCCCATAGGCCTGCAAATACAGCTATAGAAAGCATCTTTGAGCTGAACAAGCTTCCTAGGGGCACAATTTCAGATGTATATGCAATCATTCATGACTTACAGAACCCTTCTTTGGTGCCTTTAAAGACTTGATGGGAAAGGGATTTGGGGGAGGAACTTGTGGAAGACACCTGGGAATCTGTGCTGCACAGGGTGCACTCGTCCTCTTTTAGCACTAGACACAGCCTCATTCAATTCAAGGTGGTTCACCGTATCCACTGGTCAGGGGGCCAAACTTGGAAGAATATTCTCTAATTTTGATCCTACCTGTGTCAGATGTAAAGTGGAACCAGCCACACTGTTGCATATGTTTTGGGGCTGTCATAAACTGTCAGGTTTCTGGGAATGAATATTCAAATGTTTCTCTGATATATATGACACTGTTATAGATCTGTCTCCCCTTACAGCCCTTTTTGGAGTACTTCCCCTGTCAAGAATCCAGTCGGACACTGTTGCTTATATAACTATTTTAGCTAGACGGCTAATACTACAGAACTGGAAGATGGCAGCTCCCCCATCTTATAAATATTGGGTGAGAGATGTGTTGTGTTCTCTGAAACTAGAACAAATTAAATTGAATACACGTGGGAACCCCAAACTGTTTTATGAGGCTTGGGCTCCATTCCGGTCTCACTTTAAACAGTCCATCCTCTGATGGCATTCATATTAAAACAAAAGTATGTACTTAAGGGTTGGATAAACATTTCTTTGTGCGTTTTTTTTTTGGGGGGGGGGGGGGGGCATTAAGGTTGATGTGCTTATTGATTGTGACCTGCGGATGTCTTGTTCATCTTGCCCGGTCAGAGACTAAAATGTGAGCTTGTTTTGCCCTGTTTTATGTTTGTTTTTTACATTTTGATCACGCTTACATAAAATGATTATTAAAAATGTTTTTCTTTTAAAGCATTGTAAACTTTATTTTTGGTCCAGTGGATGGTCGGTCTATGGCCATGACTGTCTGTGAGTGGTTGCATTTCTCCACCCCTATCCCTTGACTGTTTACAGGAACAATGGTGAGGTGTTTGCTCTGTCCCTGTACTATAGATTGCCCGGTGTGTTTAACTTGTCTAAAGTGCGGTATCTTTAAAGCTAATCATTTTTTAAAATTGTATTATTTGTAGTTTTTCTAGTTGAGTATATTATTTATTGTTTGTTTGTTGTTTTGTGTTGTCGTGTGTGTAAAACTGAATAAACAGAGTTAAAAAATAATAAAAGATAAGAATACAAACAAAGTAAATGCCTCAGTAGAATAGAATCAACATTTTAGCATAAGTATGTATTGTAGTCAAATATTTACACGTGTATCAGAGAAAGGGAGGATTGGTGGGCAAGTGTATAAATTGAGCACTAATGAGAGTCTGGTAGTGTGTGTGTGTGTGTGTGTGTGTGTGTGTGTGTGTGTGTGTGTGTGTGTGTGTGTGTGTGTGTGTGTGTGTGTGTGTGTGTGTGTGTGTGTGTGTGTGTGTGTGTGTGTGTGTGTGTGTGTGTGTGTGTGTGTGTGTGCCGTAGCATGAATGGGTATGTTTGTGTGTGCCGTTATTTGTGTATGTCATTGTCTGTGTGGGTGTGTGCATGACTGGGTGCCTATGCTAAGATGTGGAGTGTCAGTGCAAGTGGTCAGTCTAGTTTAAGTGTTCAGCAGTCTGATGGCTTGTAGATAGAAACTGCCTCTGAGCCTGTTGGTATCAGACCTCGTGCTCCGATACCCTCTGCCCGACGTTAAGGGAGAGAACAGCTCGTGGCTGAGGTGTGTGGGGTCCTTGTTGATGCTGTGTGCCTCCCTCCGCATCTCTTATATTATATGCCCTGTATGGGTGGGAGCATGGTCACACCCCCCCCCCCCCCCCCCACTGGAGGCCGTGACGCAACTGGTCCGGACGCTCTCGATGGTGAGGCAGTAGTATTTGGAGAGGACCGGGGGTGGCATTCTGAATCTCTTCAGAGGCGTGTGTGTGTGTGTGTGTGTGTGTGTGTGTGTGTGTGTGTTGTTGCCAAGCTTGTTGCCAAGCTATTTATGTCAGTTTATGCTAAAGACATTGTCACTAACAGTTCACTATGGAAGCTGGGCTTCCCCTGTTTCCTCCATATTCCAGAGCTGTAACTTAGCCTTCAGAAATAGCTGGGTCTTGGAAGTGCAGACACTCTCTCGTGTGGTGCACTCAGTATAAAAATGTATTAGTCGGAAGATTGAGGAGGGTAAGTAGCTGCTGGATGAACCTTTGGATGAAAGAGTTAAGAGGGAGGAGAGTCAGGCCTGGGAGGGAGATGGTATGGCGGGAATAGTTGGATCCATCTCTAAAGAGCCGTAGTACATCTCATGTTTGTAGATGCTTACGGAGTTGCTATGGGACTAACCTGATATAATATCTCATGTTTGTAGATGCTTACGGAGTTGCTATGGGACTAACCTGATATAATATCTCATGTTTGTAGATGCTTACGGAGTTGCTATGGGACTAACCTGATATAATATCTCATGTTTGTAGATGCTTACGGAGTTGCTATGGGACTAACCTGATATAATATCTCATGTTTGTAGATGCTTACGGAGTTGCTATGGGACTAACCTGATATAATATCTCATGTTTGTAGATGCTTACGGAGTTGCTATGGGACTAACCTGATATAATATCTCATGTTTGTAGATGCTTACGGAGTTGCTATGGGACTAACCTGATATAATATCTCATGTTTGTAGATGCTTACGGAGTTGCTATGGGACTAACCTGATATAATATCTCATGTTTGTAGATGCTTACGGAGTTGCTATGGGACTAACCTGATATAACAAAAGGGAAATAAATAAACATACGCTCAGATCACTCTTTCATTTCCCCCCTTTCTCCCCATCTCCTTCCCTCCTCTGGCATATTTTACCTCACCTTTATGTTTCTCCCTCTATTTGCATACTCTCCATATGGTTATTAACCTGTAGTGACACCCCATCCTGTGAACGGGACCGTTGTCATCATCTGACACTAATTAGCATAACGCAACGGACATAAATCTTCCTAGAAAATCTTCCTATTCATGAAAATCACAAGTGAAATATATTGTAACACAGCTTAGCCTTTTGTTAAACACCCTGTCATCTCAGATTTTCAAAATATGCTTTACAGCCAACGCTAGACAAGCATTTGTGTAAGTTTATCGATAGCGTAGCATAGCATTATGCCTTGCTAGCAGCAGGCAACCTTGTCACGGAAATCAGAAAAGCAATCAAATTAAATCGTTTACCTTTGATGAACTTCGGATGTTTTCACTCACGAGACTCCCAGGTAGACAGCCAAAGTAAATTTTTTCCCAAAAGATTATTTTTGTAGGCGAAATACCTCCTTTTGTTCTTCACGTTTGGCTGAGAAATCGCCCGAAATTGCGGTCACCATAAAGCTGAAATAGCTCCATAATATTGACAGAAACATGGCAAACATTGTTTAGAATCCATCCTCAAGGTGTTTTTCTAATATCTATTCGATAATATATCCGTTGGGACAATTCGTTTTTCACCTAGGACCGATTGGAATAATGGCTACCTCTGTATTTTACGCGAGAATCTCTCTCGGAGCCACAATGTGACCACTTACGCAATGTGGCCGTCTATCGCTATTCTTCACAGAAATGCGTAAAACTACGTCACAATGCTGTAGACACCTTGGGGAATACTTAGAAAGCGTAAGCGCGTTGATGGTACATTCACAGCTGAATAGGGAGTCATTGGAACGCAGCGCTTTCAAAACCTGGGACACTGTGTGTGTGTGTGTGTGTGTGTGTGTGTGTGTGTGTGTGTGTGTGTGTGTGTGTGTTGTTGCCAAGCTTGTTGCCAAGCTATTTATGTCAGTTTATGCTAAAGACATTGTCACTAACAGTTCACTATGGAAGCTGGGCTTCCCCTGTTTCCTCCATATTCCAGAGCTGTAACTTAGCCTTCAGAAATAGCTGGGTCTTGGAAGTGCAGACACTCTCTCGTGTGGTGCACTCAGTATAAAAATGTATTAGTCGGAAGATTGAGGAGGGTAAGTAGCTGCTGGATGAACCTTTGGATGAAAGAGTTAAGAGGGAGGAGAGTCAGGCCTGGGAGGGAGATGGTATGGCGGGAATAGTTGGATCCATCTCTAAAGAGCCGTAGTACATCTCATGTTTGTAGATGCTTACGGAGTTGCTATGGGACTAACCTGATATAATATCTCATGTTTGTAGATGCTTACAGAGTTGCTATGGGACTAACCTGATATAATATCTCATGTTTGTAGATGCTTACGGAGTTGCTATCGGACTAACCTGATATAATATCTCATGTTTGTAGATGCTTACGGAGTTGCTATGGGACTAACCTGATATAATATCTCATGTTTGTAGATGCTTATGGAGTTGCTATGGGACTAACCTGATATAATATCTCATGTTTGTAGATGCTTACGGAGTTGCTATGGGACTAACATGATATAATATCTCATGTTTGTAGATGCTTACGGAGTTGCTATGGGACTAACCTGATATAATATCTCATGTTTGTAGATGCTTACGGAGTTGCTATGGGACTAACCTGATATAATATCTCATGTTTGTAGATGCTTACGGAGTTGCTATGGGACTAACCTGATATAATATCTCATGTTTGTAGATGCTTATGGAGTTGCTATGGGACTAACCTGATATAATATCTCATGTTTGTAGATGCTTACGGAGTTGCTATGGGACTAACCTGATATAATATCTCATGTTTGTAGATGCTTACGGAGTTGCTATGGGACTAACCTGATATAATATCTCATGTTTGTAGATGCTTACGGAGTTGCTATGGGACTAACCTGATATAATATCTCATGTTTGTAGATGCTTACGGAGTTGCTATGGGACTAACCTGATATAATTTCTCATGTTTGTAGATGCTTACGGAGTTGCTATGGGACTAACCTGATATAACAAAAGGGAAATAAATAAACATACGCTCAGATCACTCTTTCATTTCCCCCCTTTCTCCCCATCTCCTTCCCTCCTCTGGCATATTTTACCTCACCTTTATGTTTCTCCCTCTATTTGCATACTCTCCATATGGTTATTAACCTGTAGTGACACCCCATCCTGTGAACGGGACCGTTGTCATCATCTGACACTAATTAGCATAACGCAACGGACATAAATCTTCCTAGAAAATCTTCCTATTCATGAAAATCACAAGTGAAATATATTGTAACACAGCTTAGCCTTTTGTTAAACACCCTGTCATCTCAGATTTTCAAAATATGCTTTACAGCCAACGCTAGACAAGCATTTGTGTAAGTTTATCGATAGCGTAGCATAGCATTATGCCTTGCTAGCAGCAGGCAACCTTGTCACGGAAATCAGAAAAGCAATCAAATTAAATCGTTTACCTTTGATGAACTTCGGATGTTTTCACTCACGAGACTCCCAGGTAGACAGCCAAAGTAAATTTTTTCCCAAAAGATTATTTTTGTAGGCGAAATACCTCCTTTTGTTCTTCACGTTTGGCTGAGAAATCGCCCGAAATTGCGGTCACCATAAAGCTGATATAGCTCCATAATATTGACAGAAACATGGCAAACATTGTTTAGAATCCATCCTCAAGGTGTTTTTCTAATATCTATTCGATAATATATCCGTTGGGACAATTCGTTTTTCACCTAGGACCGATTGGAATAATGGCTACCTCTGTATTTTACGCGAGAATCTCTCTCGGAGCCACAATGTGACCACTTACGCAATGTGGCCGTCTATCGCTATTCTTCACAGAAATGCGTAAAACTACGTCACAATGCTGTAGACACCTTGGGGAATACATAGAAAGCGTAAGCGCGTTGATGGTACATTCACAGCTGAATAGGGAGTCATTGGAACGCAGCGCTTTCAAAACCTGGGACACTTCCGGATTGGATTTTTCTCAGGCTTTCACCTGCAACATCAGTTCTGTTATACTCACAGACAATAACTTTACAGTTTTGGAAACGTTAGAGTGTTTTCTATCCAAAGCTGTCAATTATATGCACATTCTAGCATCTTTTCCTGACAAAATATCCCGTTTAAAACGGGAAAGTTTTTTTTCCCAAAAATGAAAATACTGCCCCCTAACACCAAGAGGTTTTAACAGCATAAATAACAATGGCATCAAACGAAAAATATAAAACAAAAAGTTGCATTATGCATGAAAGAGAGCAGTGCAACACACACACATCCTGTGTTATGTACGTACGTCTGTAATGGTGGAGTGTGTGGGAATACAAAGTTATAGAACGTGTATCACTGTCGTCTATGTTATGTCTCAGCCTACAGAGAGAGATGTTTAAGTCAACCCTGTAAAGTCAAAGCTCACTTCAGAACACCCTGAAAGCCTCAAAGTTACTCCACATCTAATCAGCTGCCTGCGCCTCCCTCCCTACCTTCACCAATAATGTCTCCTTTACATGGCCCTCCACCTCCCCTCTCCACCTAATTAATTCATATGGATTAATGCTTGACCTATGGTAAAAGGTACAGGGAGCGCTCCAGTGGTTGTGATACTGTACACAGCAGAGTGTGGTGCTGTAAATATTTGATGACCTTTTGACCTCATTAGACATGACTGGGCTCTCCTGTGTCTACTCATATGTCTTCATTATGGAGTGTAGCTCAGACTGGTACACTGGGGAATGTGTGTCAGTGACCTCTAGGCCAGGCTCATCAGAGAGGATTCTCTCTCTCTCTGTGGCCTCCACCACTTTGCCATGGCTCCTCCATCACAGTGTGCTCTCCACCAGGAGAGAGAACCAATAGTTATTTTTAGTCGCTTGTCCCCCAGTGCTCGACCCAGCACTCCTCCCTCTTCTCCATCCTTCTCTCCCTTCACCTTCTATCCCCTCGCCTGCTGAATGTCACTCCTATTTTGGTCAGCAGGGCCCTCACTTGGGCAGTAGGCAGGCCGCTGAGCGATGCCACATTAGCACACGTGTCATGTGATGGGAGCCCCGACCGGGACAGGACTAGGAGGACTCATCCTTATCAAGAGATAAGGATGACTACACAGGCTGGGGATGGGATGATGGGCCAGAAAGAATCATACATGAGTCAGGAGACGAGTGTGTGTGTGTGTCTGTGTGTGTGTGTGTGTGTGGTGGTGTGTGTGTGTGTGTGTGTGTGTGTGTGTGTGTGTGTGTGTGTGTGTGAGTGTGTGTGTGTGTGTGTGTGTGTGTGTGTGTGTGCGCTGTTTGTGTGTATGGCGCCTTAGGCCTGAATGCTTAGTCAGTGACAGGCTACCTCCGCATCAGTATAGGTTCTCTCCCTATAATGATGCAGAGGGAACGCTAGAACACAACATCTAACTTACGCTACTAGACTAGTGACAGAATGACAGTGAACGAATCAGCTCTCTGAGGTTGCTCATAGAAAATGTCACTGTTGTTGTTTCCTGACGTTCTCCCGCTCCTCTCTCCTCCCCCTCTTGGAATCTGGGGCTGTCCTGACTGATGACAGGCGGAGAGATGAACAGTATTAATGCGGTGTGATGAGCAATACTTGCTCGACCCAATTGGGGGGGGGGGGGGGGGGTCAACTTCATTAACCTAAAGGTAGGAAATACACAGTGCATTTGGAAAATGTTTTGTTACAGCCTTATTCTAAAATTAAATTGAGGGGAAAAAAATCTACAAAAAATAACCCATAATGACAAAGCAAATGTATTAGAAATAAACTGATATCACATTTACGTAAGTATTCAGACCTTTTACTCAGTAATTTGTTGAAGCACCTTTGGTAGCTATTACAGCCTAGACTCTTCTTGGGTATGCCGCTACAGGCTTGGCACACCTGTATTTGGGAAGTTTCTGCATTTGTCTTGGCTGTGTGCTTCGGGTGGTTGTCCTGTTGGAAGGTGAACCTTCGCCCCACTGTGGTCCTGAGCACTCTGGAGCAGGTTTTCATCAAGGATCCTTTGCATTTTTCCCTTAATCCTGACTAGTCTCCCATTCCCTGCCACTGAAAAACATCCACCACAGTATGATGCTGCCACCACCATGCTTCACCGTAGGGATGGTGCAAGGTTTCCCCCAGAGGTGACGCTTGGCAATCTTGTTTTCATTAGATCAGGTCTGAGTCCTTTAGGTGCATTTTGGCAAACTCCAAGCGGGCTGTCATGTGCCTTTTACAGACTTCCGTCTGGCCACTCTGTATCATAAAGGCCTGATTGGTGACGTGCTGCAGAGATGGTTGTCCTTCTGGAAGGTTCTCCCATCTCTACAGAATAACTCTGGAGTTCTGTCAGAGTGACCATCGGGTTCTTGGTCACCTCCCTGACCAAGGCCCTTCTCCCCCGATTGCTCAGTTTTGCAGTGCGGCCAGCTCTAGGAAGGGTCTTGGTGGTTTCAAACTTCTTCCATTTAAGAATAATGGAGGCCACAGTGTTCTTGGGGACCTTCAATATGGTAGATATTTTTTGGTACCCTTCCCCAGATCTGTGCCTTGACAAAATCCTGTTTCACAGCTCTACGGACAATTCCTTTTGACCTCATGGCTTTGTTTTTGCTCTGAAATGCACTGTCAAACGTGGGACCTTTTTATATAGACAAGTTTGTGCCTTTCCAAATCATGTTCAATCTATAGAATTTACCACAGGTGGACTCGTAGTCAAGTTGTAGAAACATCTCAAGGATGATCGATCGAAGCAGGATGCACCTGACATCCAATTTCGAGTCTCATAGCAAACGGTCTGAATGCTTATGTAAATAAGGTATTTTCATAAAATGTCTAAACACCTGTTTTCGCTTTGTCATGGGGTTTTGTGTTTGTAGATTGAGGTAAAAAACAACAACAATTTAATCCATTTTAGAATAGGACTGTAACGTAACAAAATGTGGAAAAATTCAAGGGGTCTGAACACTTTCGGAATGCACTGTACCATAGGCAATATGTAGCATATTTGCATTGCGTGAAATCCTAGCCCCAAAGCAATGTGTAGCCTTCTCTGTTGGCTTCCTATTCCTATCCAAATAGCCATGGTCCCAGAGAGATGTTCTGGTCTTTAGTCTAGGACAGCCTCCGAAATTGCGGAGGGTAAGACTAATAGTCACTTTAATAACTCTACCTACATGTACATATTAACTTGACTAACTGGTGCCCCCGCACATTGACTCTGTACCGGTACCCACTGACTATGCATAGATAATAACAGAGTAGCAGTGGAGAGGGTGGGGGCGCAATGCAAATAGTCTGGGTAGCCATTTGATTAGATGTTCAGGAGTCTTATGGCTTGGGGGTAGAAGCTGTTTAGAGGCCTCTTGGACCTAGACTTGGCACTCCGGTACCGCTTGCCGTGCGGTAGGAGAGAGAACAGTCTATGACTAGGGTGGCTGGAGTCTTTGACAATTTTGAGAGCCTTAGGTTTTGTCGTGACCTCTTCACGACTGTCTTGGTGTGCATGGACCATGTTAGTTTGATGTGGACACCAAGGAACTTGAAGCTCTCAACCTACTCCACTACAGCCCCGTCGACGAGAACAGTGGTGTGCTCGGCCCTCCTTTTTTCCTGTAGTCCACAATCATCATCTTTGTCTTGATCACATTGAGGGAGAGGTTGTTGTCTTGGCACCTCACGGCCAGGTCTCTGACCTCCTCCCTATAGGCTGTCTCGTCGTTGTCGGGGATCAGGCCTACCACTGTTGTGTCATCGGTAAACTTAATGATGGTATTGAAGTCGTGATTAGTGCACTACTTTTGGCCAGACTACTTTTGAGCCTTGGTCAGAGTAGAACATTATACAGGGAATAGGGTGTTATGGGACGCAGTCTAGGACAGCCTCCTCTCCTGTGCCTGTCTGTCAGAGAGCCCTTCCACTCCATGTTAATGTTCCTCCAGGCAGAGCTGAGCAGAGGTACATGGCAGCCACGTGTGGACATATGTTAGACTGGGGGGTTTGCGTCTGATTGTGTGTGGAGTGGATGGCCTGTGAGAGCTTTAGAGTTCACTCCTCCGTCACAGTGCTACGCTACACCACCGTCGTCATGATGGGATCCACTACCAGTTCACTCCAGGGAAAATGTTTTTTATTCGGTTTTCTCTAACTGTCATGTCAAACTAACCTCCCTCTCTATCTCTTTAGACCCCCCCCCCCCCCCCCTCACAACATGATCATTCTCCTCCCCTCTCTCTAACTTCAAATTCATCTGTATACTTCCTACCAACTCTTCTTTCTCTCTGCCTGGTGAGTTGAAGTTGAATACTTTTAATGGCAAAGTGGAAAACTGTATTAAAATGCCTGCTAACCTCTCGCTCTCTGTCCCTCTTTACAGACTCAACATGATAATTGACGACCACACCCCGGCAACAGACACTCCCAAAATCCCTAAGATCCCCAGTTGGCCCGGGATCCCTAAGCAACGTCCCCAGGAGGCCCTCCATGTAGAGCCCTTTGTGGCCCTGGGCCAGCGTCTCCGCCCATGCTACGGTCCCAGGGGCTTAGTAAAATCCCTTCTCTTCCGCTTCCCCCACGGCTTCTCCAGCTCCCCAGTCACCAGCCCTGACACCCTCTCCGTCCTAACCCACATGGCTCTGGAGGACCCCTCCGCCCTTACCCTGGCCTCCGCAGCCTCTACCCAGGCCAGCGAGCACGGTGATGGGGCAGGGATGGTCCTCCTCCTGGCCGCCTCTCTCCTGACCCAGGCCAAGGACCTACTAACCCTGGGGGTGACTGGGGCTGAGATCCAGGGGGGCTACCGCCAGGCGTGTGGCAGGGCCCTGGCTCTGTTAGAGGGGATGGCCTGTGGGGCCCTAAAGGACCCCAGGGAGGAGCTGGATGTGAGGGCCATCCTGGGACCCTTCCTCTCCTCCTGGCAGCCAGGGTTCGAAGCCCTGCTGTCGGGGGTGGTGGCCCGGTGTTGTGTTCACAGCTGGAGACCCATAACTTCTGGTGACCGAGGAGAGGTGTGGGAAGGAGTTACCTTTGACCCCAGCTGTGTCAGAGTGTGTACGGTGCTAGAGAAGGCTATACCAGACCAGGGTTCAGAGACCGAGGATGGACAGATAGAAAAAGATGGAGAGGAGCTGATACAGACCAAGGGAGAGGGGGGGGAGAGGACTGGAGTTGAAGAAGTTCAGATGATGAAGGAGGAGGGGAAGGAAAAGGGGAAAGAGATGGAGAGTGAAAGGACTGCAGAGGCTAGTGAAGTGGAGGAGGGAGAAAACGAGACCAACAATAATGAGTCACTCAGAGAGGAAGAAACAGAGGAAGAGGTAGAGAACCAAGTTAAGGGGAGAATATGTCAGAAGATGGAGGATGCTATGAAACAAATGGATGATGAAGAAATGGAGGATGATGAAGGTAAGGAAGAAAATACGTCTGACGACTGGGTGGATCTGGGCCTGGAAATATGGAGAGGGAGGTCAGAAGGAGAAGGGGAGGTATGGAGAGAGGGAGAGACAGTGGAGCCAGAGGTTCAGAAGGTCAGAGGAGAGGAGAGGAACAGAAGTGACAGAAAAGGAGGTCTGTATGAGGTCTTGATCCATGGCAGCTTTGCCAAGCTCACTTCCCGCTGCTCCACTCAGAGACAGATTTACAAGCATATCACCTCGGTCCGCTCTGCCCAGCGCAGGCGACGACTACACAGGCCTAAAGGGCATCTGACAAGCCCAACAACCCACCACCACCACTCACACAAAAAGACCCGCCAGTCACCCAGGAAAACCCCCAGCAGTATCCCTCTCTGGGCCAGCGTAGTGGTGGAGGAGCCCCTGGACGAGGAGGCCTGCTGTAAGGTCACAGTGACTGTCCGTAGCCCAGACCAGGCCCTGCTGATTAGCGCAGAGGCTGCATTACGTGCCTCCCTGCGGGTTTACTGCTCCCTCCTAGCAGAGCCCCGGGTGGTCCCCGGGGCTGGGGCCTCTGAAGTGGGCTTGGCCGCGGGGCTGACCCAGAATGGGTTAACCCTGGTGGGCATGGAGCAGCTGGCCGTTCATGCCTTCGCCCAGGCCCTGCTGGAGCCAGTCAAAGCCCTGGGAGAGAATGGAGGGACCCCCGCGGAACTGGCCGTGCTGAGAGGATACAAACGGCGATGGAAGGGCAAGATGGACGGGACCAAGGGAGCATATCGAGGTGTGTTGGACAGGCTAGGGTGTAAGGCTAGTGCCATAGAGAAGGCTACAAAGGCCTCACTAGCTGTCCTCACTGAACTCCTGAGCCAGATAGCGACGGAGGAGGACAAGACCAAAATCTTCTTCCCAGTTACCACAGAACAGGCATGGCTCCCTTCACTGCCTCCATAGACACTCCACATACAAGACTTCTTCAGGGATTGAGAAGTAGATGATTGAAGTTTAGATTGACCAATAAAACAAATGTAAAGAAACCTGGTTCAGCTAATATGATTTTTTTTAGTTTAACACATTATATTGTGTAGGTTAACACATTATAATGTGTAGGTTAACACATTATATTGTCCTAACTGAGACTCTGGGTAGAAGTAGGCACATATCCAGTATCAGCTTCTCTCACCAATCCTAACCTGAATCAATGAACCATTAATGGTAAAACACTACTGACTTGATCAACATCTAGACCATAACTATACACCATAACTACAGCATAAATGTATGTGTTAGATCTCCAGTATTTACCTGTAGGCTGTGCATGCTGGTCATTATTTGCAGTAGGAGCACCATGCTGGCCCTGCCTCTCCACAGTCCCAGCTCCAACACTGTACTGGCCCTGCCTCCCCACAGTCCCAGCTCCAACACTGTACTGGCCCTGCCTCCCCACAGTCCCAGCTCCAACACTGTACTGGCCCTGCCTACCCACAGTCCCAGCTCCAACACTGCACTGGCCCTGCCTCCCCACAGTCCCAGCTCCAACACTGTACTGGCCCTGCCTCCCCACAGTCCCAGCTCCAACACTGTACTGGCCCTGCCTCCCCACAGTCCCAGCTCCAACACTGTACTGGCCCTGCCTCCCCACAGTCCCAGCTCCAACACTGTACTGGCCCTGCCTCCCCACAGTCCCAGCTCCAACACCTGCAACATGTTCACCATGTCCTCATGGTGATCGTACACACCTAGGGAGGAGAGAATGGATAGGTGGGTGGATAAATTAGTAAATGAAAGGAATAGGAGTGTGGGCACATAATAATGGATTGTGAGAGAATGGATTATAAGCAAGTTTGGGGTTAATTGTATTTAGATTTTGTCCGTTCATGAAAGTGAATTACCATGAACTTAATTTTAAATTGCACATTGAATAAATGGAAGTAGAATGGAGAAGTGGTTGTGAGCTTGTGTGTATTGATGAGTTTGATGTATTGATGAGTAGTGTGGACAATGCGTTGTGCAACGTGGTGCAAAGTGGACTACTTGGTGTACTTAGTTGCAGGGAAGCTGTGTAGGCCAGCTGCCTCTTCTATGAAGTGTCTTTCCCACAGTCCTACGGAGCAGAGCATGCTTACTTCATTGTAATGTATTTTTTTAAGGATATGCACACACAAAAAATCCTCAAATATGCAAACAATGCACTGTGGAGTCCCAAAATATTGAGTCAAGACTCAACCCTAGACACAAACAGTCACGGGCTGTAAACCATTGATCCATGGTCCATTGAAAACCTCCTGGCTCTCATCACAGCAGTGTCATTGGCTCACATCTCAGAGCCATTGAGGGTGCATCTCAAATTGCACCCTATTCCCTATATAGTGCACTACTTTTGATCAGAGGCCTTTGTCAAAAAAGATGCTATCTAGAACCTAAAAGGGTTATTTGGCTGTCCCCATAGAAGAACCCTTTGAAGAACCCTTTTTGCTTCTCAAAAGGGTTCTACCTGGAATCTAAAAGGAATATCTTACGGTGACAGCCAAGAGTGTTTAGTGCACTAATTAAGGAATAGGGTGCCATTTGGGACACCACAGAGGAGAGTCTGTTATAGAGTTCAGAAGGTCAGTCTCCCATCACTTACACTTCTCATTCATTCTATCCAGCTCCCCTTACCTCACCTTCTCTCATCTCACCAACTCACAAACACACACCATTCAGCTCACCTCACTGCTGTCAATTTAGGACAGACCAGAACTAGCATTGCACCACCACAGTAATAAACTACACTATATATGATATAACGAGACCTTCCTGCCCCTTTCCATAGAGGCTGTTATTTGATAGAGGGGAGCTCCGTTCTCTAGAAAATAAACAAGGTAATGACTCAGGGTTATGTCACTCATGGTGAAATACATCTATCTGATCATGGTGGAGTTCAAAAACAAATTGTGGTGTGGACACCTGGGGTGGCACAGGTCTATGGAATGACAGTATCATGGTGTTATGGGTGAATTCCCCAATGAGTGTGTATGTGTGTGCGCATTTGTTTGCCTGTGTGTGTGTGCCTGCATGCTGTGTGTGTCATCAGTGTTATCAGGCAAACCTAGGGAGGAGACTGAGATGTGAGTGAATCTGTAAGTGTGTGTCAAGACAAGTAGTCCTCCTCTGAACTTAGAGGGAATTATCCTATGTCTATACACACACAGTTTATAACCAGCCATTCATATCAATGATAAAAACGAGACAAGTGTGCAGCAGTGAAAACCAGTCGGTCCCTTCTGATTCATGGCCAAAACATCCGAGTGAAACAGAGAATCAATTAAATCAATGAAGCCATCTTCCAATTCCCACCAACATAAACTCAACTATGTGATTACAGGTCGTTGTGGTATTCTATTCCAGAAGATATTAATAGAGGTTAAATGTTCATTTTTTTATATATTTTTTTCTCTCTTCCTTTTGTCGCCTTGTGGGTTTTTTGTGTGGCTGTTTTGAGATCAGATTTTTTTCACCCTCTCTCCCACCCCACCCACCTCTCTCTCTCTCGTTTGTTTAATGTCAGGAACAAAGGCTGAATTAACATGTGTGGACTGGAACTCCCTAGGTAGACCTTTTACCTTTTCACCCTCCACCATGTCACTCAATCTCTCTATTTTCTCTCTTTTTCTCTAAGCAGGCCACCACTTTTTCCACTTAATTTACTTTTCTCACTCCCTCACTTCCTTGTGCCTTCTCTTTTTACTGTTCCCTCTTTTCTTCCTCTACCCCCCCTCCAAACCCATCATCCCTCTCTACATTTCCCTAACTCCTTACTCCTCTCTGTGTTCTCTTTGCCCTCTCCCACTAATTGCCCCTCTCCCTCCCTCCTTTCCCCATCTCTTTCTCCCCCTCGTTCAGGTCTCTCTCTCTTGTACAGAACAGAGAGGGAGGGCTGCCGGGAGTGCTTTCAATAATTAACTAAAAGGAACCAAATGGAAACTAACAAAAACAAGGGAGATACAAGCAGATGCTAATGCCATGCCAACGGATTCCTCCTGCAACAATGACAGAGGAACTGTTTTGGAGACCATTACATTACCAGACGGTAAGAAAAGCCCAGGGCCAGAAAATTACAGACAAATAAATGAATTACTAAAGAACAAGAACAAAACAGTGGCCAGCACAAAAAACATTGACTACTTTTCAAATTATAAATCAAAACTAAGAATCCAATTTGCGTAATCTAATTGATTTGCTGTTATCAATTGTCTAATCTAATTTGTGTATTTCATCCCCCAAATTAATGAACTAACCAACGAGGGATTAACATAAAAACGAATTTCGTAATGAAGTCAAAACATCAAACAAAGAAAATTAATTAGATTGCTTATCAATCTACCGTCAGTCATGAATGTGTTTTTCTGACGGTAGGCTGTCTATAAGCCCTTTTTTTCAAACAGCCCCCCTTCTCCCCTCACCTGAAAAAGACAATAACTTAGCGAGAAAGAGGAGGAGGAGGAAGAGAGAAAGGGGGAAGAGATGGAAAGCGTGAGAGGCAGCTTGAATGAGACAGAGTAGGCATATAAAGTGCATTCAGAAGGTTAATGCCTTATTCAAAAATTGCTGAGGATTATTTTATTTATTTAATCAATCTACACACAATACCCAATAATGACAAAGTGAAAACAGGTTTTTATACATTTTAGCAAAGGTATTAAATAAAAAAACATACCATATTTACATAAGTATTCAGACCCTTTGATATCAGACTATAAATTGGGCTCAGGTGCATCCTGTTTCCATTGATCATGCTTGAGATGTTTCTAACACTTGATTGGAGTCCACCAGTGGTAAATGCAATTGATTGGACATGATTTGGGATGACACACACCTGTCAAAAACCAAGCCATGAGGCCGAAGGAGTTGTCCGTAGAGCTCCGAGACAGGATTATGTCGAGGCACAGATCTGGGGAAGGGTACCAAAAAAATGTCTCCAGCATTGAAGGTCCCCAAGAATACTGTGGCCTCTATCATTCTTAAATGGAAGAAGTTTGGATCCACCAAGACTCTTCCTAGAGCTGGCCGCCCGGCCAAACTGAGCAATCAGGGGAGAAGGGCCATGGTGAGGGAGGTGACCAAGAACCTGATGGTCATTCAGAGTTATTCTGTGCTGATGGGCGAACCTTCCAGAAGGACAACCATCTCTGCAACACTCCACCAATCAGGACTTTATGGTAGAGTAGCCAGACGGAAGCCTCTCTTCGTAAAAGGCATATAACAGCCCGCTTGGAGTTTACCAAAAGGCACCTAAAGGACTCTCGAACCATGAGAAACAAGATTCTCTGGTCTGATGAAACCAAGATTGAACTCTTTGGCCTGAACGCCAAGCATCATGTCTGGAGGAAACCTGGCACCATCCCTATGGTGAAGCTGGGTGGTGGTGGCAGCATGCTGTGGGGGATGTTTTTCTGTGGCAGGGACTGGGAGACTAGTCAGGATCGAGGGAAAGATTAACAGAGCAAAGTACAGAAAGATCCTTAATGAAAACCTGCTCCAGAGCACTCAGGACCTCAGACTGGGACAGAAGCACAACCCTAAACACATAGACAAGTCAACATAGGAGTGGCTTCGGGACAAGTCTCTGAATGTCCTTTAGTTGCCCAGCCAGAGCCTGGAGTTGAACCCAATCGAAAAACTCTGGAGAGACCTGAAAATGGCTCTGCAGCGACATTCCCCATCCAACCTGACAGAGCTTGAGAGGATCTGCAGAGAAGAATGGGAGAAACTCTCCAAATACAGGTGTGCCAAGCTTACAGCGTCAAACCCCAAAAGACTCGACGCTGTAGTTGCTGCCAAAGGTGATTCAACCAAGTACTGAGTAAAGGGTCTGAATACTTATGTAAATGTGATATTTCAGTTTCCTATTTAATACACGTGCACACTTTTCTAAACTTGTTTTTGCTTTGTCATTATGGGGTATTGTGTGTGTGTGTGTGTGTGTGTGTGTGTGTGTGTGTGTGTGTGTGTGTGTGTGTATTGCTTTTAATAAGACTGTATTGTCACAATGTGGAAAAGTCAAGGGGTCTGAATACTTTCCAAATGCACTGTATATAGAGTAAGAGAGAGGTACCAGTGTTGAGTGTGAATCCTAGGTGTTGAGACCTAGCCAGTGCTTCTCCACTGCAGAATCTGAGATACACACACTGGGACTGGTTTCTTGTTACTCAATTATTTAGGATGACATCACCACCAACCGGTACATAAATAAGCTCTCAGTGATGGACCAAAGAATCATCCTTTATCTGCTGCGACCACCAGCTGTCTCACACACACACTGGTACACGAACACACACTCTGAAACATGCATGCTCATGCTCACACACACTCACAGGTGGCCATGCTGGCACGCACACACACACACATAAACGCACATAATCATAAATTATAATCAAATGTTGTCATGGACAACCAACCACATGGTTTACCCAATCTAAAGACCTCCAGCAGGTTTGCGAGTGTACCAATATAAATGAGCGTTTGGCAGATCCAGTGTGATTCTAAATGATGCCCCACACAAACCTCATTTAAATCTCAATCCATCTCCATTTATGATGAATTAACCACTATTACCATGGTTACTACCCCAATAATGAATGATATCTCCATATTATAATTTCTTCAGCACCTTTAAAGTGTAGGGCGTTGGTTAGGATCAGACCTTTAGCCTGAATGTCACCCTCCAGCGGTGTTCCCACCAATGCCCCCCTTGGCCTAGCTACAGTTTGTACAACTAATAATGTGATATAGCCAAAGATTGTTGGTGTCCATTACTGGATGTTACAGGTTTGGAGGCAGACAAAACGCTGCCATAGATTCTTCAACTAACCTGGTATTGGCGATACTCTCTTCATTTTTGATTCTGAAAAAAATATTTATCTTATAAATGTTGGTTGCAGGTGGTTATACAAACCCAGAGAGAACTCAGACAGTAAATCCATGTTTTGTACCGCATGAGGAGGTTCTTCATCTTAGCTGCAGCACATCTAGAATTTCCCAGCATCTTTGCTGGAACTAGACATTTCTATGCGACATGGAAGTAGATGGCAGTGCGACTGTGGTGTATATAGAAGACAAACTAAAGATCAAACAGAAAGTACCAGTGATGTGCTCAATACGGAAGTGCGATGAAGCTGATACTAAGCTACAGGACGGTTTCGCTAGCGCAGACTGGAATATGTTCTGGGATTCATCCGATTGCATGACCACATCAGTCACCGGGTTCATTAATAAGTGCATTGATGACATCATTCCCACAGTGATCGTACTTACAGTACATATCCCAACCAGAAACCATTGATTACAGGCAACATCCACACAGACCTAAAGGCTAGAGCTGCTGTGTTCAAGGAGCGGGACACTAATTCGGACACATAAGAAATCCCATTAAACAGGCAGTGAGTGTCACAACAGGACAAAGATCGAGTCCAACTACAACGGCTCTGATGCTCGTCGGATGTGGCAGGGCTTGCTGAGAGCTGCCCAGTGACCTGACCCCATCTGTAATACCTACATGTTTCAAGCAAACCACCATAGTCCCTGTGCCCAAGAGTGCCAAGGTAACCTGTCTAAATGGCTATCGCCACATAGCACTCACATCTGTAGCCATGAAATGCTTTAAAAGGCTGATCATGTCTCACATCAACACCCAGAAACCCTGGAACCACTCAAATTCACATACTGCCGCAACAGGTCCATAGATGATGCATTTCCTATTGTGCGCCACACTGCCCTTTCCCACCTGGACAAAAGGAACACCTATGTGAGAATGCTGTCCATTGACTACAGCTCAGCGTTCAACACAATAGTGCCATCCAAGCTCATCACTCCACTAAGGACCCTTGGACTGAACAACACCGTCTACAACTGAATCCTGGACTTCCTGACGGGCCATCCCAGTTGGTGAGGGTAGGCAACAACACATCCGCCACGAGAACTTCAAGTTCCCCCGGTGTCCACATCACTAAGAACCTATCATCGTCCTAACTCACCATCACAGTTGTGAAGAGGGCACACACACTCCTTTTACCCCTCTTCCCTCCTAGGCTGAAAAGATTTGGCTTGGGCCCTCAGATCCTCAACGTTATCCAGCTGCACTATTGAGAGTACCTTGACTGGCTGCATCCCCTCTTGTTATGATAACTGATTGGCATCTGACGGCAAGGCGCTACAGAGGGTTGTGCGTACGGCCCAGTACATCACTGGAGCTGAACTCCCTGCCATCCAAGACCTCTATACAAGGGGGTGTCAGAGGTAAGACCTACAAATAGTAAAGACACCAGCCACCTAAGTCATATACGGTTTTCTGTGCTGCCACATGGCAAGCGGTACCGGCGCCCCAGGTCTGGGACCAAATGGCTCCTGAACAGCTTTTACCCCCAAGCTATAAGACAGGTGAACAGTTAATGAAATGGCTACCCGGACTATTTACATTGCCGTTACTATAACTTTTTCTCAAACACTCAAACACACAAACTACACTGTCACACACACATACACTATATATACGCACACACACACACACACACACACACACACACATACACACACACACACACACACACACACACACGCACACACTCACACACACACACATATTAACGCCATGCACACACACAGACTTTCACACACTACAACACTCTTCACACACACTGCTACTACACTGTTGATTATCTATTCTGATTGCGTAGTCACTTTTACCCCTATTACCTCAACTACCTCATTGACTTGGCACTGGTACTCCTTGTATGTAGCCCCATTATTGTTATTTTATTGCTGTTTTGTTTTTGTGGAGGGAAATATTTATCTTACTTTTTAACTCTGCATTGTTGGGAATAGGCTCGTAAGTAAGCATTTAACGGTAAATTCTACACCTGTTGTATTCTGCGATTGTGACCAAGACAAATTGGATTGACATTAACCTGTGATTATGCAATTTCTAAAATCTGTTTAATTAGCTTTCTTACGAACATATTTTATTGAGAAAGCGCTCCTTTTCTTCCAACACAAAACCACAGTTCATTATCAGCCTACGAAGTAGATAAAAGAATGACGCCAACATCTGTTTGTCTATGCTGATGTGAATTGAAGGGCGAAAGTGAAAAGTCATTTGTTTGATTTTTACAGCAAATTAATTAGTTTATTTCGGTCTCTCTCCACCACTTTCCTCTGGCTTGTATAACTGTGGCTTTTTCTCTTTGCTCAGACATGGCAGGGAAAGTTCTGGAAGTCTGTCTGTCCGGCATTTGGATAGTTTGTTTCCAACCCAGAGCAGCACACTCAAGTCCAGGTGCTTTCCCTTTTCCAGTAATGTCTCACATTCCACAGTGGCATGGCAATGAAGCCTCAAGCAAACAATCAACAATTGGGAAGTTATGTCTGTCTGTAGGCTATAGATGTAGCCCATATCATAAAACATATACAGTACCAGTCAAAAGTTTGGACACACCTTCTCATTCAAGGGTTTATCTGTATTTTGACTATTTTCTACGTTGTAGAATAATAGTGAAGACATTAAACTATGAAATAACAAATATGGAATAATGTAGTAACCAAAAAAAGTGTAAACAAATCAAAATATATTTTAGATTTCAAAGTAGCCACCCTTTGCCTTGATGACAACACTCTATCACTCTCCTTCTTGGTCAAATAGACCTTACACAGCCTGGAGGTGTGTTGAGTCATTGTCCTGTTGAAAAACAAATGATAGTCCCACTAAGCCCAAACCAGATGGGGTAGTGCATCGCTGTGGTAGCCATGCTGGTTAAGTGTGCCTTGAATTCTAAATAAATCACCACACCACCTCCTCCATGCTTCACAGTGGGAACCACACATGCGGAGATCATCCGTTCTCAAAAGACGTGGTGGTTGGAACCAAAAATCTCAAATTTGGACTCATCAAACCAAAGGACAGATTTCCACTGGTCTAATATCCATTGCTCGTATTTCTTGGCCCAAGCAAGTCTCTTCTTATTGGCGTCCTTTTAGCAGTGGTTTCTTTGCAGCAAACCAACCGTGAAGGCCTGATTTCACGCGGTCTCCTCTGAATAGCTGATATTGAGATGTGTTACTTGAACTCTGTGAAACATTTATTTGGGCTGCAATCTGAGGCTGGTAACTCAATGAACTTATCCTCTGCAGCAGAGGTAACTCTGGGTCTTTCTTTCCTGTGGAGGTCCTCGTGAGAGCCAGTTTCATCATAGCGCTTGGTGGTTTTTGCGACTGCCCTTGAAGAAACTTTCAAAGTTTGTACTCAACTTTACATTTTCCAGATTGACTGACCTTCATGTCTTAAAGTAATGATGGACTGTCATTTCTCTTTGCTTATTTGAGCTGTTCTTGGCATTATATGGACTTGGTCTTTTACCAAATAGGGCTATCTTCTGTATACCACCCCTACCTTATCACAACACAACTGATTGGCTTGAACATGATTTCATATGTGTTATTTCATAGTGTTGATGTCTTCACTATTATTCTACAATGTAGAATATAGTCAAAACAAAGAAAAACCCTTGAATGAGTAGGTGTGTCTAAACGTTTGACTTGTAAAAGAAAAATAACATATTCTGTGTTCTTATGCATTTCTATTGCACATATCTGCAGAACAACTATCTAACTAATTTCAAAGCATACAGACTACAGTCAACTTTATTGAAGTAGATTAATAAAATTAAATCCATAGCCTACGATAAATTCCCAATGGGTCTCCCAAGTTCGAACACAGCTGGAGCTGCAGTTCCGGTCCCAGTCGTGCGGGGTCGCTAACGGCCTTTTCTGCTTCGTCTCACTTAAGTGGCCCCATGCGCCCATGTCTACATCTGCCTGCCGAGAAACTCAAGCACTGTTTTATAGTGCTGTTCCAGCCCGACCTCCCAAACCTCGTCCTTCTGTATTTTCTTAACTCTCTTTTTCCCCCCACTGGCCTCGATTTCCTTGTTCTTACCACTGTAAAACGCCAGACAGCAAGGAAAACACGGGTACATAGATTTGACTTGTATCCGTCAATATGGAGACGACATAGTAACCATAGCTTGTAGTCAAACAGCAAATTGATAAATGGATGTAGGCTACAAATATAGGTGTAAAATCGATAGATCTAGAGATGGTCTAAGAAGGAGAGAAGTGGTTGAGGGGCATGGAGATGGAGGATGATAGTGATAACAGCAGAGCTGCCTGCCTGTTGACAACCATGGCAGAGCAATCAGCCTGGACATGACAGCCTGTAGAACCCAGCCAATTATTTACCTCTGTCTAATCAATAGAGCACTCCCCGAGATAGCCATCAGCAGCACAATCACTATACCACACACACACACTAGAATACACGTGTACAAACACTCTGGAGCACACTCACATCTATATCAGATCCGACCGCAGGCACGTACTGTTACTTGAAGATAAACTACCGCTACAATTTATAGATCCAGAATCTCCTCGCACGTCTAGGATGGTTTAGTGTCACCTTACTTACAGCCTCACAGGCACACATATGACAAGATATCATCCAAACGTACTGCTGCTTACACTGCATGACCACACAGACACAAACACACACACACACACAGAACATCAACACCCTAATGATGATGAGCCCACCCTGTGTGTGTGGGATGAGTGTAACATGAGAGGTCTTAACCCGCCCTTGGGGACCATCCAGCGGTGCCTGGGGACCTCACACCGGATCACGGTCAGCAATGTTCATAATGAGCGCCGACGCACATTTGAACACCAGGTGATTCATAAAGGGCCAGGCCACGCCACGCTTAAACGAGTCCCCAGGGAAACACAGATGGAAACCCGAGAGTCAGTCAGCGGGAGCTAAAGATCAGGCGTTGACATCCTATAGAGCCCTACACTTTGACCAGCAGTGTACCTTCATGCCCACCTTTAGCGCACACTCTGCCCTATACACTCCTGTCCATTACTCTGACTATCCCTGTTTTACTGCATATGCTCCAAACACTCTGCCCTCTACCCTCCTGTCCATTACTCTGACTATCCCTGTTTTACTGCATATGCTCCAAACACTCTCCCCTCTACCCTTCACCCTATACACTCATGTCCATGTGTCTGTCTCCCACTGACTCCAGCCCTGGTCTTCCCCTACAAGGTGTTACTCTTTGGGGAGATGGACAGCTCTCTCTTCACATTTAGAAGGCTGTTGAGTATACCTTTCTTGGCTGTAACTGGGGTTAAATGGAGCTATAGCCGAGGGCCACAATTGGTAGAATGTAAATCTCCACGTCAGAATGACGTCTGTTACTGGTAATGTCAACTAGGCCTTTAGCTGTAGTACCCCTCAGTGCCTTTTTCCTTTCTTTCTTTTTCTCTCTCTTCTTGCTGCTCTCTATTTCTCTCTCCCTCTCTTCTTGCGCTCTCTATTTCTCCCTCCCTCTCTCTTCTTGCGCTCTCTCTATTTCTCTCTCCTCTTATCTCTCCATTTCTCCCTCCCTCTCTCTCCCTCTCTGTAGAAAACACAACCGTTCTCTCCAACTTCCCGCTGTCACCTTTCTCCAGTGAATCTGTTTCTCCACTCCTCCCTACAGTCCATCTCTCATCACCTTGTCCACCACCTCCCTCCATTCCGTTGTCCCTCCGTCACTCCATCTCAGTGCACCTGAAGTCTAGTTCTCTCTGACCTCCTCCCAAGCTACAGGGACCCTCCACTACTCCCTCCATTTCTCTCATTCCATCTTTTTTCTCTCTCTCTTTCTTGGTGGCAAATCCAATCTCATAATCCAGCGTAGCCACGTGCCAGCGACACGAGACATAAAGCAGGTAAAAGACCTTCGCCATAAAACTTAATTGACTTTCCTTATGAATACATAAATAAATCTCTACACTACCATCCCTCTCTCTCTATTCCTCTGCTCCCCTCTCCACTCCTCCCTCCACCCCTTACTCCTGAGGCTCATAGGCGGCTTTTTGGAGTGTGTAACAGTGTGTGTGGGTGTTTGTCCATCTGCCTGTCTGTCAGCAGCTGCCCATATAGGAACAACTGGGTCTAGTTACATCTGGACACATCTATCTGGACACAGTCAACGATTCAATCCCCCCTAGTGGCTGATGTGTAATGGGCCCGCCTCCCAGGTTGTCTTCTTTCAGCCAAACCTGAAGACCAGGAGCTCTGGTGTGTCTGCTCTGGCTTGCCAAAGAGCTGGTCCAAGAGAGGGTAGAGAAGGGGGAAAGGGAGAGCTTGTTTAGTGGTGCTGAAATCATAGACACATCTGCTGTACGTCTCAAATGTTTCCTTGTTTCCTGCAGGCCTGTACAAGTGGACAGAGCTAACCGTGTGTGTGTGTGTGTGTGTGTGTGTGTGTGTGTGTGTGTGTGTGTGTGTGTGTGTGTGTGTGTGTGTGTGTGTGTGTGTGTGTGTGTGTGTGTGTGTGTGTGTGTGTGTGTGTTGGGAGAGGGGAGTGGAGTACGAGTGTTTTTCTTTTCTTTTTATATCAGTGTTCATAAACCATGTTCCAACAAACACAGATGTGCACACGTCCACATACTCAGGTGTGTACACACACACACACACACACACACACACACACACACACACACACACACACACACACACACACTTCCCAAAAAAGGGGCATTAATTGTGTCCAATGAGTCAGCCACTATTGCAGCAGCCAGAAAGCTCCTAGCACATAGCGTTGACAGCTGTCTTCATAGAAATAAAATAGAACTCTCAACCTCACCCCCAAAAAAGTATCACTCAGGCGTGACTCAGATCTCGCAGGGAACAGACGTTATAACATAAAATAAGCACGTCCGCCCTACCTTCTCAACCCCTCACCTCTCCTCTACCCATTTTCTCCTCCCTACTTCCCTCTCTCTGCCAGCCGCCCAGCTGGTACTGTCATGTCAGATAGGCTGGAACAGACAGAGAGAGAAGAGGCTGGGAGCAGACAGAGGAGTAGTCGAATAGTCATTCCATGTCATTTCAGCAAGCCATGACATCCACCAGATTGTTCTGAAATAGTTTATCTAGTTAGGAAAAGTTAAGATTAGCATTCCTAAAACATTATTTGTTGAAATGTAATTTGATCTCAGAGAAATCAAGATAAATGATTCCACCCAAATTATCAATTTTAATTTGTAGGATTCAGATGATATTTGATAAAAAGTAGTACCCAACATCCGATTTGGACCAAACCAAATGCCAACCACAGATCCCTCACACCCTATACCAATCCAACCACAACAATCAGTATATAGTATCAGTTATTCATGCTTGACAAGTTGTATGAAGCTGTGGCTTGGAGTATTGCTTCTCCATACTATGTAATGTATTCCCTGTGAATGTGGAGATGTTTTTCCCCCTGTAAAGATACATTTGTCACTGAAATGACTTGCTTTATTTGACATAAAGTAATGTGAAAGTATCTGGTTTTGACCACTAGATGCCTCTGTTGCAACAATACCGCCACACTCTTTTATCCATTAGGCTGGTCTCTTGTGTGTATTATATATATCACATTTCCTTTGCAACTTTGGGTAGAAAACCAATAGATTTAGCTCATGATTGAAGTACATTGTGTGGTCATCACACAATTCAAGCCAGTCCTAAATAAAAGCAATTCAGTTTGTCATTCTTTCACGCTTAATGTGTCCAGGAAACGGCCCCCTTGTGTGTGGTTTATTCCCTTATTAAAAGGTCTGTATCAGTTACTGTTAGACCAATCGGAAACCGTGCTTCAAGTTTTGTTTTGATCATGCGGACTTGGATATGTTCCGGGTTGCCTCTGAGAATAACATTGACATGCGCATAGACACGGTGACTGAGTTCATCAGTAAGTGTATAGGGGATGTTCTTCTCACTGTGACTATTTAAACCTACCCTAACCAAAAACTGTGGTTAGATGGCAGCATTCGCAAAACTGAAAGCACAAACCACCGCATTTAACCACGGAAAGGTGACTAGGAATATGTTTGAATACAAACACTGTAGTTATTCCCTCCGTAAGACAATCAAACAGGCAAAACGTCAGTACAGAGACAAAGTGGAGTTGCAGTTCAACGGCTCAGACAGGAGATGTATGTGGCAGGATCTGCAGTCAATCACGGACAACAAAGGGAAAACCAGCCACGTCACGGACACCAACGTCTTGCTTCCGGACAAGCTAAACACCTTCTTTACCTCCTTTGAGGATAACACAGTGCCATGGAGGCAGCCCTTCCCAAGGACTGTGGGCTCTCCTTCTCTGTGGCCGACGTGAGTAACACATTTGAGCGTGTTAACCCTCGCAAGGCTGCTGCCCAGATGACATCCCTAGCCACGTCCTCAGAGCACGCGCAGACCAGCTGGCTGTAGTGTTTACGGATATATTCAATCTCTCCCAGTCTGCTGTCCCCAGATGACATCCCTAGCCAAGATTGCTGTTCATTGACTACAGCTCAGCCTTTAACACCATAGTACCCTTCAAGCTCATCATTAATCTCCTGGGTCTGAACCCCGCCCTGTGCAACTGAGTCCTGGACTTCTGACGGGCCGTCCCCAGGTGGTGACGGTTGGAAACAACACCTCCACTACGCTGATCCTCAACACTGAGCCCACAAGGGTGCGTGCTCAGCCCCCTCCTGTACTCCCTGTTCACCCATGACTGGATGGCCACACACACCTACAACTCAATAATCAAGTTTGCAGACGACACAACAGTAGTAGGCCTGATTACCAGCAATGACGAGACAGCCTACATGGAGGAGGTGAGGGCCCTGGCGGAGTGGTGCCAGGAAAATAACCTCTCCCAACGTCAACAAAATGAAGGAGCTGATCGTGGACCTCCGGAAGCAGCAGAGGGAGCACGCCCCCATCCACATCGATGGGGCCGCAGTGGAGACAGTGAAAAGCTTAAAGTTCCTCTGCGTACACATCACTGACAATCTGAAATGGTCCACCCACACACAGTGTGGTGAAGAAGGCGCAACACCTCTTCAACCCCAGGAGGCTGAAGAAGTTTGGCTTGGCCCCTAAGACCCTCACAAACTTTTACAGATGCATAATTGAGAGAATCCTGTCAGGCTGTATCACCGCCTGGTATGGCAACTGCACCACCCACAACCGCAGGGCTCTCCAGAGGGTGGTGTGGTCTGCCAAACGCGTCCGTCTGGCCACTCTACCTTAAAGGCCTGAGTGCTGTAGAGATGGTTGCCTTTCTGGAAGGTTCTCCCAAACGCACACTGCCTACCCTCCAGGACACCTACAACACCCGATGTAACAGGAAGGCCAAAAAGATAATCAAGGACATCTACCACCGGAGCCACTGCCTGTTCACCCCGCTATCATCCAGAAGGTGAGGTCAGTACAGGTGCATCAAAGTGGGGACCGAGAGACTGAAAAACAGATTCTATCTCAATGCCATCAGACTGTTAAATAGCCATCACTAGCCGGTCACCACCCGGTTTCTCAACCCTGCACCTTAGCCATGGAATCACTGGTCACTTTAACAATGTTTACATACTGTTTTACTAATTTCATATGTATATACTGTATTCTACTGTATTTTAGTCAATGCCACTTCGACATTGCTCTACCTAATATTTATATATTTCTTTATTCCATTTGTTTACTTTTAGATTTGTATGTTTTGTTGTGAATTGTTGCATACTACTGCACTGTTGGAGCTAGGAACACAAGCATTTCGCTACACCCGCAATAACATCTGCTAAATATGTGTATGTGACCAAGAACATTTGATTTGATTAGGCTACAGCAGTTGTAATGTTTTCAATGTTATGGTCTCTAATTGTCTTCAATGGTAAAAGTCCCAAACAACCATAGTGTTTTGCAATGGTAATAATGGTACTGGGTTCTATTAGGGTTGTCACAACATTTTAGTCCCTTTCCAATTTCCCTTAAAAGTTTTTGGGCTTGTAGGAAAAGTCTTCATATGAGAATTGCACCATCTCAGAGAGCTGCCACATGTTGGACAATTCAAGGAGAGTTTGGTTAAACTATTAGGTTGCTAAGAATTGGACAAAACAGTCAGTAACCTACTTAAGTAGTAGTTACAAATGTAGTTTGTAAATTTTTTACACTTGGTAAATTGAGACAGGAAACAAAAATAACTCAAATTTAGTGCAATTGATTTGACATGAATGTATTATTTAAGCCTGCCAGGACCATCTGGTAGATGTCCTCCAGCACAGGTAGGCTGTACAGTTTCAATTTCGGTCTTATTCAAAGTTGACTTAAAATCTATCAATGTGCTTCATTTCATAAAAAGTTCAACGGTACTCGAGACAGTGGAAAAGGTTCCAATAGCGTTAATGAACATTTATTTCACTATCCTTATAAGTACATGTGATGGTGAATGCGTACTGAAAAGATATAGACCAAGTGTGATGTTTAATTTTTTTACTCAGAGTGAGGTAATGATCAGGTAAGTACTACAGTCAATAATCAATATCGAAATGTCACTATCAATCATGTTACTAGTATGCAAATGTCTTTGATGTCAGTTGATACAGTGTAATGTTTTCATGTATAAAGCCCTTTAAACAAAACTCCCACTGTACCTAAACCATCATTAATAAACTTTAGACTTCTGCGTTATCACACCCAGTCTCAGGGATGGTTAACTCTGGAAATGTATTTAGCCTCCACTGAGTTAAGTAAATCAGCTTTGAGTTTTCTTGTGCCTTATTTGTGGAACAATCTTCAAAATATTATTCAATTGGACGTTCTGGTGCCTTTAGGGCAAATCAGAAAGTAGATTGAGGACTTTATTACTGATGAATGTGTTAGTTCTTTATGACTGGTTTTTTTCTGCTTGCATTTGTATTTATATTGTGATTTGTGTATTTTCTGGTATTTCTGTAATAAAGAGCTAATCTGTAAAAGAGACCTTGGTCTCAGTACGACTACCAGATAAAATGAAGGGAAAAAAATAAATAATCAGACACATTTCAGCATGGAATTGAACATCAAGGTAGGTATTCAGGGAAGAATCATGTAAGTAATAAATAATCAGACACATTTCAGCATGGAATTAAACATCAAGGTAGGTATTCAGGGAAGAATCATGTAAGTAATAAATAATCAGACACATTTCAGCATGGAATTAAACATCAAGGTAGGTATTCAGGGAAGAATCATGTAAGTAATAAATAATCAGACACATTTCAGCATGGAATTAAACATCAAGGTAGGTATTCAGGGAAGAATCATGTAAGTAATAAATAATCAGACACATTTCAGCATGGAATTGAACATCAAGGTAGGTATTCAGGGAAGAATCATGTAAGTAATAAATAATCAGGCACATTTCAGCATGGAATTGAACATCAAGGTAGGTATTCAGGGAAGAATCATGTAAGTAATAAATAATCAGACACATTTCAGCATGGAATTGAACATCAAGGTAGGTATTCAGGGAAGAATCATGTAAGTAAGAGTCAACTCAATCATCTTTTTCCTGCCACGGCATGATTTACCCTCCATCTTTCTTCTCTTCTAAACCTCTTCTTTCAACTTTAGTGTCTTTTCTTTTCTTTGCTGGCCCATTCTCCTCCCCCTCGGTTGTGCCTCTACAAGCTGTAAATAATCAAATAACAAATTCTTCTTCTAGTAGATCTATGACACAAAAAGCTTACTGAGATGTTTCATTATATGACAGTTGTGTTTATAAAGTGCATACATTACAGCCTTATTCTAAAATAGATTAAATACACATTTTCCCCCATCAATCGACACACAATACCCCAAAATGACAAAGCAAAACTGTTTTTTAGAAATGTTTGCAAATTTATAATGAACCCCCCCCCAGAAATATCACATTTACATAAGTATTCAGACCTTTACTTTGTTGAAGCACTTTTGGCAGTGATTACAGCCTTGAGTCTTATTGGGTATGACCCTACAAGTTTGGCACACCTGTATTTGGGGAGTTTCTCCCATTCTTCTCTGCAGATCCTCTCAAGCTCTGTCAGGTTGGAAGGGGAGTATCGCTGCACAGCCATTTTCAGGTCTCTCCAGAGTTGTTCGATCTGGTCCAACTCCAGATTCTGGGAGGAATCTGCGCTGGGCTGACTGGTTGATCTAGCTAACGCAACTTAGCTAGGTAGCTACATGGTTTACACATCAGCTAGCTTAGCCAGTTTATCTAATGGCAACCTAATTTGATAGCTAGCAAGTTAGCAATTTCCACACGCATCTGCTTAATCTTTTCACTCTTTATGCTAAGATGGCTAGTTAACTTTGCCAAAAAGCAGAGATCATATGGGGAGCTAAAACAGGAGATTAAACATTGTCAGATTCTGGGTTAGCCAAAGCAAACTAGCTAGCCATTTAATTTGCACTCAGCCTCAAAACACAATTTCAACATTAGAATTATATCAGAGAAATATTTATCTTACTCCAGAAATATACTGAACAAATATATGAACACAACATGCAAAGTGTTGGTTATGTTTCATGAGCTGAAATAAAAGATCCCAGAAATGCTCCATATGCAAAATAATATTTCTCCAAAATGTTGTGCACAAATTTGTTTACATCCCTGTTAGTGAACATTTCTCGTTTACCAAGATAATCCATCCACCTGACAGATATGGCATATTAATAATCTGATTAAACAGCATGATCATTACACAGGTGCACCATGTGCTGGGGGACACCAATAGGCCACTCTAAAATGTGCAGTTTTGTCACGTTAGCTCTCTATGTACATTTAAGGACCAGCCATGCTGCCCTGTTCTAAGCCAATTGCAATGTTCGTCTTTGTGGCACCTGACCACATGACTGAACAGTAGTCCAGTTGTGACAAAACTAGGACCTGTAGGACCTTCTTGTTGATAGTGCTGTTAAGAAGGCAGAGCAGCGCTTTATTGTGGACAGACTTCTCCCCATCTTAGATACTGTTGTCTCAATATGTTTTGACCATGACATTTTACAATCCAGGGTTACTCCAAGCAGTTTAGTCACCTCAACTTGCTCAATTTCCACATTATTCATTACGAGACGTAGTTGAGGCTTAGGGTTTAGTGAATGATTTGTCCCAAATACAATGTTTTTAGTTTTTGAAATGTTTGGGACTAACTTATTCCTTGCCAACCATTCTGAAACTAACTGTAGCTCTTTGTTAATTGTTGTAGTCATTTCAGTCGCTGTAGTAGTTGGTGTATAGTGTCGAGTCATCCACATACACAGACACACTGGCTTTACTCAAAGCCAGGGGCATGTCGTTAGTAAAGATTGAGGGACATAGTCAGCTGCCCTGGGGAGTTCCTGATTCTACCTGGATTATGTTGTAGAGGCTTCCATTAAAGTACACCCTCTGTGTTCTGTTAGACAGGTAACTCTTTATCCACAATATATTTCATTTTAATATTTTTTTATTTAACCTTTCATTTAACTAGGCAAGTCAGTTAATTTAAGAACAAATTATTATTTACAATGACGGCCTACACCGGCCAAACTCTGACGACGCTGGGCTAAATGTGCACCGCCCTATGGGACTCGCAATCACAGCCTGGATTCGAACCAGGGTGTATGTAGTGGCGCCGAGATGCACTGAGATGCAGTGCCTTAGACTGCTGCTCCACTCCCCCCCAAAAATATTGCAGGGGGTGTAAAGCCATAACTCATACCTTTTCCAGCAGTAGACTATGATAATAATAATAATGTCAAAAGCCAAACTGAAGTCTAACAAAACAGCCCCACAATCTTTTTCTCATCAATTTCTCAGTCATTTGTGTAAGTGCTGTGCTTGTTGAATGTCTTTCCCTATAAGTGTGCTGAAAGTCTGTTAATTTGTTTACTGTAAAATAGCATTGTATCTATTCACGCACAATTTTTCCCAGAAGTTTACTAAGTGTTGTTAACAGGTTGATTGGTCGACCTGGGGGGCTTTACTATTCTTGGGTAGCGGAATTTCTTTAGCTTCCCTCCAGGCCTGAGGGCTCACACTTTCTAGAAGGCTTAAATTGAAGATGTGGCAATATCGTCCGCTATTATCCTCAGTAATTTTCCATTCA
Source organism: Oncorhynchus clarkii lewisi (assembly GCF_045791955.1). Taxonomy (NCBI): domain Eukaryota; kingdom Metazoa; phylum Chordata; class Actinopteri; order Salmoniformes; family Salmonidae; genus Oncorhynchus; species Oncorhynchus clarkii. Next base: position 18,847,286 of record NC_092155.1, read on the forward strand.
AATTGTCAGACCCCGGTGGCTTGTCATTGTTGATAGACAACCATAATTTGTTCACGTCTTTCAGAATTACAATGCTTGTCTTTAATAATTTGGTCAGATATACTTGGATGTGTAGTGTCAGCGTTTGTTGCTGACATGTCATGCCTAAAGTTTGCTAATCCTGCCAAATGAAAAATTCATTAAAAGTAGTTGGCAATATCAGTGAGTTTTGTGATTAATGAGCCGTCTGTTTCAACGAATGATGGAGCTGTTTGCATTTTCCCCCAAAATGTAAGCTTTTTACTATCATTCTTCATTTCAGATTCAGAAAACTGTTCTCAGAGAGGAAATTCATTTTGCAGCATAAAACATCACTTTTTTTTAAAGCAAAGGACATTTACAAGCAAATAGGCAGGGTAAGTGCAGTTTCATAGGGCCAGTGCTAAGTGCAATTAGTCCAACGTTTTGTTAATACGTTGCACAATTGCATTCGGGGGCAGGGAGTCTGTACCTGCTGCCAGAGGGAAGGAGCCTGAATTCGGAGTGATGTGGATAAGAAGAGTCAACCGCTATTTTATTCACCTTCTGGAAGGCTATGCCCAGGTACACAAATGACAGTTCTTGCTGTTGCTGCCTCATGATTTTCCCGCAAGACCTGACTATCTTGCCCAACCTATTTTTCCGTGCAAACTTGATATTCCCAAAGCAGCATGTCAAGCAGTAGGACAGAATGCTCTAAATGAATGATTTGTAAATGATCCACATTAAACAAGTGTAGTTTCCGTAGCAAATACAGTCTCTGTTGGCCTTTCTTAAAAATAGCATTAGTACACTGATCCCAGTACAGCTTGTTGTCAATGATTAGCCCAAGGTATTTGTACTCCTCCGCTATTTCAATGGGCTCACCTGTTATCAGTGATGGTGTGTGCATGGTAACTACCCTGGTAGGTTGACTGATTGATAGCCTGAACCAGGTTACAGGCACTGGTTACAGTTGGAAGCTTTCTCTTGAGTGGGCAGTCTGATGAGAGCCCACCAATATTTAAATCACCCAGAAAATATACCTCTCTGCTGATATCACATACATTATCAAGCATTTCACACGTTATCCAGATACTGACTGTTAGCACTTGGTGGTCTATAGCAGCTTCCCTCCAGAACGGGATTTCAGTGTGGCAGATGAACCTGTAGCCATGTTATTTCAACAGTATTTAACATTAATGTAATGTGGTTCTGAATATAAATATCAACACCTCCACCTTTGGCATTTCTGTCTTCTCTGTAGATCTTATATTGTATTGCTACCACTGTATTATCTAAGTGAGTTTCAGAGATTTGTCAGAATATGAATGTAATCTAGCAAATTGTTGATTTCATGGACCTAGTTTCTTAATGTTAATATTGGGCTATTTTTAGCACTTTTCTGGGATGCTTGATTGTTTTTTTTCTTTACTGGGAAGCTTAGCAGAAGTAGATATGCTAATGTTATTTATGTTAGTGCAGGGTGAGCTGCACACGGTGGACTTCCTACTAGAGCACACCGCCTCAGTGCTAATAGTATCACTCTGGTTCATAGGCACATGATTACTGCATACATTAGCTGTAGGATCAGCAGAGGCATTCAGGGGAGTTAGAGGGGCATAAATTAGGTTACTTACATTGTGTCTACCAACGTCCCTGGGATAATGTATTTTTGCTGAAGCATCATGACAACTCAGTAACACAATGGTAGGAATTAAGTAAACTGTGCTTGGGTCATTGTTAAGTAATTGTCTCAACAGAGCATTGTTATGCTGTGAAAGGATCCAGGAACCCAAGTGATTTGGTTGGTTGGTCCCATCCTCCTTCTAATGCGAGCTCTGTTTCCAGAAGGTATCACGAGAATCAGGATAGAGTACGCCCGCTTCTCCTGGTGATAGGTCCAGACCTCCCACAGCAGGCAGTGCCATATCAGATCCAGAGAGAGGAGGAGGAGGAGCTGAACTCGACAACGAAGCTGCTGCTTGAATCAGCATCGCCTTAGCAGACACAGGCAATCCCAGCGATAAAGGTGCAGATAGATCAGGCACCAGTGCAGCGAAGCAATTCCTTATGTCAATCTGCTCCGAACCTCTCACAGTAACTCCAGTCCGTTTAGCAGCATGCCGCTGCCTTCAGTTTCCACGACTTGTGACATGGGACCAGTGATGATTGGAAAACTCTCCTTGCCGTTCAACATCTACTCCACTACAGGATGGAGGAGGAGAAGCAGATGGAGACGGTTTCTTTGGCAGGCAAGTTTCAGGTAGCACAAGCCATTCGGATAGGGACAGAGGACAAGGCGAGGAGACATCCATCAAGCCCGAGCGGCGTCCAGCCATAGGAGTTGAGAAAGTTCCAATTACCGTTTTCCCCAAAAGTTTGAGCAGAATTTAAATTTATTTGCTAAGCATAGCCACCTCATTCCTGTAATCCTCCGCAAGCAAACAATTGCCAGATTGGAACTCTGGATTGTCGATATTCTCTCTGACAAAGGCGTAATAAACACTGCTTCTACAGCACTGGAAAAGTTTGTTAGCTAATCCAGGCGTAGCGGGCTTCATTGCAACCTAGCTAGCTAGCTGGCTAGTTGGTAGCAGGTGTTGACATATGCATCTGAGTTCTTGAGTTCTGAAGTTTTCGGTGTTTAGTCGGTGTCCCCTGGCAGCAGTTTGCGGGGAAACCCGAGAAGCACAATAAGGGGCTATACTGATCACAATTTGGAATCACACTCACTCACACACTGGAAATAAGCACTTTCCTTTAGCTTGTGCTATTGAGAGTGTTGTATGTTGTACGTGTTCCCTTCAGTAGTCTGGCTCCCTGTGTTTGGGGCGGAGTGTGTAATCAACAGGTGTGCTGATGGAGGAGATGCTCTGGATCGATGTATACGACAGTGTTCCAGTTCCCGCCAATACTCAGCAACCTCACACAGCCATTGAAGAGGAGTGGGACAAGAGCCGTGGTGGAGATACAGGGTTTGACGGACAACTTTGAGAGCCAATAGAAGCAATACTACAAGACACAGCTTTATACTACTTGTCACACAGAGAGCTGATACTGTATACTGGTTGTTTCGGTGGGATTGGCATGGTGTGTGAGGGGTCCGTGGGTGGCTTTTACAACATTTGTTGATTCCTTCATGTCTTACTCATTGGTAGGAAGTATAAGAAGTTTGGCCCAAATCTGTTGTTGGGTACTATTATTTATTGAATATTATCAAATCAAAATTAATTTGTCACAAATAATTTGACGCAAATATTAATTTTCGCAAAGTCTGCTGCCTCAGTTTGTATGATGTCAATTTGCATATACTCCAGAATGTTATGAAGAGTGATCAGATGAATTGCAATTAATTGCAAAGTTCCTCTGTGCCGTGCAAATTAACTGAATCCCCAAAAAACATTTCCACTGCATTTCAGCCCTACCACAAAAGGACCAGCTGACATTATGTCAGTGATTCTCTCATTAACACAGGTGTGAGTGTTGACGAAGACAAGGCTGGAGATCACTCTGTCATGCTGATTGAGTTTGAATAACAGACTGGAAGCTTCAACAGGAGTGTGGTGCTTGGAATCATTGTTCTTCCTGTCAACCATGGTTACCTGCAAGGAAACACTCACCGTCATCATTGCTTTGCACAAAAAGGGCTTCACAGGCAAGCATATTGCTGCCAGTAAGATTGCACCTACAGTGCCTTGCAAAGTATTCGGCCCCCTTGAACTTTGCGACCTTTTGCCACATTTCAGGCTTCAAACATAAAGATATAAAACTGTATTTTTTTGTGAAGAATCAACAACAAGTGGGACACAATCATGAAGTGGAACGACATTTATTGGATATTTCAAACTTTTTTAACAAATCAAAAACTGAAAAATTGGGCGTGCAAAATTATTCAGCCCCTTTACTTTCAGTGCAGCAAACTCTCTCCAGAAGTTCAGTGAGGATCTCTGAATGATCCAATGTTGACCTAAATTACTAATGATGATAAATACAATCCACCTGTGTGTAATCAAGTCTCCGTATAAATGCACCTGCACTGTGATAGTCTCAGAGGTCCGTTAAAAGCGCAGAGAGCATCATGAAGAACAAGGAACACACCAGGCAGGTCCGAGATACTGTTGTGAAGAAGTTTAAAGCCGGATTTAGATACAAAAATATTTCCCAAGCTTTAAACATCCCAAGGAGCACTGTGCAAGCGATAATATTGAAATGGAAGGAGTATCAGACCACTGCAAATCTACCAAGACCTGGCCGTCCCTCTAAACGTACAGCTCATACAAGGAGAAGACTGATCAGAGATGCAGCCAAGAGGCCCATGATCACCCTGGATGAACTGCAGAGATCTACAGCTGAGGTGGGAGACTCTGTCCATAGGACAACAATCAGTTGTATATTGCACAAATCTGGCCTTTATGGAAGAGTGGCAAGAAGAAAGCCATTTCTTAAAGATATCCATAAAAAGTGTCGTTTAAAGTTTGCCACAAGCCACCTGGGAGACACACCAAACATGTGGAAGAAGGTGCTCTGGTCAGATGAAACCAAAATTGAACTTTTTGGCAACAATGCAAAACGTTATGTTTGGCGTAAAAGCAACACAGCTCATCACCCTGAACACACCATACCCACTATCAACCATGGTGGTGGCAGCATCATGGTTTGGGCCTGCTTTTCTTCAGCAGGGACAGGGAAGATGGTTAAAATTGATGGGAAGATGGATGGAGCCAAATACAGGACCATTCTGGAAGAAAACCTGATGGAGTCTGCAAAAGACCTGAGACTGGGACGGAGATTTGTCTTCCAACAAGACAATGATGCAAAACATAAAGCAAAATCTACAATGGAATGGTTCAAAAATAAACATATCCAGGTGTTACAATTGCCAAGTCAAAGTCCAGACCTGAATCCAATCGAGAATCTGTGGAAAGAACTGAAAACTGCTGTTCACAAATGCTCTCCATCCAACCTCACTGAGCTCGAGCTGTTTTGCAAGGAGGAATGGGAAAACATTTCAGTCTCTCGATGTGCAAAACTGATAGAGACATACCCCAAGCGACTTACAGCTGTAATCGCAGCAAAAGGTGGCGCTATAAAGTATTAACTTAAGGGGGCTGAATAATTTTGCACGCCCAATTTTTCAGTTTTTGATTTGTTAAAAAAGTTTGAAATATCCAATAAATGTCGTTCCACTTCATTATTGTGTCCCACTTGTTGTTGATTCTTCACAAAAAAATACAGTTTTATATCTTTATGTTTGAAGCCTGAAATGTGGCAAAAGGTCGCAAAGTTCAAGGGGGCTGAATACTTTCGCAAGGCACTGTAAATCAACCATTTATCGGATCATCAAGAACTTCAAGGAGAGTGGTTCAATTGTTGTGAAGAAGGCTTCAGGGCACCCAAGAAAGTCCAGCAAGCGCCAGGACCGTCTCCTAAAGTTGATTCAGCTGCGGGATCGGGGCACCACCAGTACAGAGCTTGCTCAGGAGTGCATCTGCACGCACAGTGAGGCAAAGACTTTTGGAGGATGGCCTGGTGTCAAGAAGGGCAGCAAAGAAGCCACTTCTCTCCAGGAAAAACATCAGGAACAGACTGATATTCTGCAAAAGGTACAGGGATTGGACTGCTGAGGACTGGGGTAGAGTCATTTTCTCTGATGAAGCCCCTTTCCGATTGTTTGGGGCATCCAGAAAAAAAGCTTGTCTGGAGAAGACAAGGTGAGTGCTACCATCAGTCCTGTGTCATGCCAACAGTAAAGCATCCTGAGACCATTCATGTGTGGGGTTGCTTCTCAGCCAAGGGAGTGGGCAAACACACACACTACAGGTTCCCTAGGGGCTGGAGTTGTCATTGCATTGCAGACGGTCCTTCACAGCATTTACTGTACGTGTCCCACACAGAGAGGTTTATTGTGTTTCCGGAAAGCAAAGATTGACTGAATCAGTAGCTGATGACTGGGGGGCAGGTGGGCCGGTCATTCCTGGGTGTTCAGAAGAGAGGAGGAAGTAGCATCACTAGGACATTATGATGCTAAGGAGGGGAGGTAGCTAGACATTGGGTCTGCATCCCACATGGTACCCTTTTTTTATTTGCTCTGCTTTTGACTAGGGCCCTTAGGGAATAGGGTGCCATTTGGTACTCACCCTGGGTTAGACAGACAGGCCGCTAGTCACTTTCAATGTAAAATGGAAATGGGCTAATGCAGGCCTGCAGGCCACAAAGGCAGACATGAGGGAGAGAGTGTGAAAGTGAGAAAGGGAAGTAAAGAAAGAAATACTTAGAAATCAAAAAGGAATGAGAGAGAGCCGGAGGGAATCTGGAGGAGAGTCGACAGGCGATGTCATTTACCCAAATAATGACATCAGCAACAGTAAAGATGGAGGTCCCAAACATGTTTTCAGGGCATTAGCTCCCCTCATAAAGGAGAGGGAAACCAGCTCTCTGTCTTTCCATTATCCCTCCATCCCTCCCGCTCTCCTCTCAACTTCTCCATCCCTCCATCACCCCCCTAAGCTGCTCTGCTATTTGCTTCGTCGCGGCTTGAGATGGAGAATTGAATCCCTATCAGACTCAGTTCATTTCCAGTGCAGTGTTATATACTGTATATGTAATATATAATAGTGTTATCTGCAGTGTTATTAGTAGGATATATTTAAGCTGTTCCACATGTCAAGAGGTCAACTTAGCTGATGCTCTTATTATTCTGTCTCTGTTAATGCTGTGGTGTTTAGTGGATCTAATTCAGCAGGAAATGACTGCTTAGAGGAAGTCATTATGTGAGGAATATGACATGGGATGTGATCATGTGTTGCCGGGAGGTCTCTGGACCATCATATCTATCACACAATGCAACACAAGATGATGGTACTACAGCCTCTGTGATAAAATGGCTTCTATAACATATCATGATCCAAATATTGTCATGAAAGGCTTTATATAGAATCACCTAACCTGCACAGCACATTATATGACTTTGGCAGATTCAGTAACGTTAAGCAATAACGGTATAGTCTGTGTACTCAGTTGGAAAGGTCAGGTCCAAAGAGAACATCTCAGTTTGCTTTGACACCAACACAAATATAAACGCAACATGTAAAGTGCCTGTCCCATGTTTCATGAGCTGAAGTAGAAGATCCCAGAAGGGTTCCATACAGACAAAAAGCTTATTTCTCTACATTGTTGAGCACAAATTTGTTTACATCCCTGCTTAGTGAGCATTTCTCCTTTGCTAAAATAATCCATCCACCTGACAGGTGTGGCATATCAACAATCTGATTAAACAGCGTGATCATCACACAGGTGCACCTTGTGCAGGGGACAATATAATGCCACTCTAAAATGTGCAGTTTATTTAAAAATGATATTTAACTTATTCAAGTTTTGAGGGAGTGTGCAATTGTCATGCTGATTGCAGGAATGTCGACCAGAGCTGTTGCCAGAGAATTCTCTACCATAAGCCACCTTCAATGTCGTTTTAGAGAATTTGGCAGTACATCCAACCGAACTCACCTCCACGTGTAACCATGCAAGCCCAGGACCTCCACATCCGGCTTCTTCACCTGCGGGATAATCTGAGACCACCGGACAGCTGATGAAACTGAGGAGTATTTCTCTTTGTAATAAAGCCCTTTTGTGGAACAAACTAATTATAATTGGCTGGGCCTGGGCTTGCCAGTGGGTGGGCCTGGCTCCCCAGTGGGTGGGCCTATGTAGGCCTATGTAGGGCCTATGTAGGCCCACCCACGGCTACGCCCCTGTCCAGTCATGTTAAATCCATAGATTAGGGCCTAAAGTATGTATTTCAATTGACTGATTTCCTTATATGAACTGTAACTCAGTAAAATCCTTGAAATTGTTGCATGTTGCATTTATATTTTTGTTCAGTGTAGCTTAGAAAAAAATACATAACTTTCCTCAAATTTCCGTATTTTCCAAAAGTCCTGGTTGGAAGGATTTCGGATTCCCTGTTTATTCCCTCCTGATCAGGATTTCTGTAAAACCTGGACATTTGGGAAAGTTACCAGAATTTTGCAACCTTAGTTGGAGGCTAAAAGGTAAGGGTGGATGGATATAGAGCAATTGTGGGTATAATCTGTGAGGCAGTCTGTTTTATTAGGGCCTCATAATAATAATAATAATAATCAGAGCAGTGGAGACTGAACAGAGAGAGACAGTAATAAGTACTATAGGCTGGTCCCCAATCATATTTTCCTCTCCTCTCTTTCACTACTCTCTAGCTCCCTTTTGTTTCTCTCTCTCTCTCCCTTTCTTAGATTTTCCTCTCTCTCCCTTTATTCTCGATCTCTCTTTTCTCAGCCTTTTTATCACTCTCTCTCTCCCTCATTCCCTCCCCTCCCTCTGTTTCTCAGTCTCTGTCTCCCAACCGTCCTACCCCCTTCTCTCTCACGTTTGGACATGTTAAGTTGCCTAAATGATTTCATAAGCATCTTGGCCTTCAGTGTAGGAGGGGGAGAGAAAGGAGGAAATTATTAACATGGCACTGATTAGGCCTAATTATGAGTTTGACTAAAGGTTTTAATTAGGCTACCGAGCAGACCATTTTCAGAGGGCGACAGAGGGGAGGGGGTGGGGGGGGGGGGGGTAGTGGAGAGTAAACGGGAGAAGGTGAGAGAAGAGAGGAGCTGAGAGTGTGCATGCCGATCAGTTGTCACCTCTGGAGCAGAAGGGAAAAGGTATGGTTTTTCTGTCTGTTTCTCTTGGTGTACGGTATCATACCTTGTGCGATTTCCAATTATGAGCCTTCATTCCTCTCTCTTTCTGGGTCTCCAAGCTTTCCATAGATCCTTGTGTCAAACATTATCTTCCCTTTATTTTATACTCCTCTCATCTCCATGTCTTGTTCCACCAATGCTCATTGTCTCTCTTTTCCTTTCTTTCCTGTTCCACATTACAACCCCGTCGTCCGCGTCCCCGTCTACTCCTGTCCTCTCTTTTTCACTCCATGGTTTCTGTACAGTAGTCCATTTGGCACAGGCCTCGTCTCTATCTCTCCACCCTCTCGTTCCCTCTCTCTCTCACCTCAATTTTCAGCTTCTGCATATTTAATTAGCAGCAGTGTTCACTATTACTGCAATTACTTCAGAGAAGCAGAAAACCAGAGAATCAGGCCAAAATGAAAACTAAGGGGTGAAGAGAGATTTACAACCTTAAAGAGAGTCTCCATAATGGGGAAAATGGAATTGAATGGTGTGATATTTTGTTTTATCATACAAGACCAATTTGAAATAGACTACTCCAATCCCTTAGTAGACGAAAGCAAGAAGCAAAGGCTGTGGCACAAACATATATGTAAAATCATAGTGATTATAATTGTTTATGTGTCAGATATGGAAAACTCAGCTTCTTTTGTGCCCGATTGTACATTTATTTGAAAAGCTAGGAAATGTCTCTCAAAAAATGGTAGTTCAAAAATGTGCAATGTCTCTTTAAAAAAAAGGTCTCTTCTGTTTGCTAAAAAAATCGATCAACATTTATCTTCATTTCCAGCAGTCAATAGTCATCCACATGTACCGGGCCTCTGTAGTCGAGTCCGCCTGTGGCGTCACTTCCTTCGCTTTTAGTTAGGCCTTTTCTCCTTAACTCTCTATTGATTCTCTTTCTCTCCACAGGTCCCAGTTTCTGTGAAGGGATGGCTCAGGTCCGCCCTTGGGAAGAAGAAGGTAGTGTATCACAGTTAGGTAGGTATCAGTTTCCCATATTACTTCCCTCTTGCTACTACACTAGATCTTCAGCCCAATGTTAGCTCATATCCTGCATAATCATAACGTATCCACGTGCACACTTTACAGAAGTGACGTTGATCCGTAGATGATAACTTCCAGGGAGACGGGAAAAGAGTACTTAACTTTAGTTCTGGGATCTGTGCGTCCAGAAAGCTTCAATTATTGTTCATCTAACCGCTCTGTCCAATTTAGAGTAGCTATTGCAGTGAAAAAAAGACCATGCTATTGTTTGAGGACAGTGGACAACATCAAAAAACGTATCACGGCAACTGGTTTGATACATTCACCTCCGAAGATAAATAATGTACTTAGATTCAGTAACCTTGCTCTGATTTGTCATCCTGAGGGTTTCAGAAAATGTCAAATGTAGCATAGTTTTGTTTGATTAAATAAATGTTTCAATTCAAAGTAGAAACTGGGTTCTAGAACTCTTGCTGTTTCTGGAATGCGGAAAAACGGTCCAATTCACACACTTATCATAAGAACATCCCCGGTGAGCTCCACTGCCTCTGATCGGGCAGACTCACTAAACACACATGCTTTGTTTGTAAATGATGTCTGAGGGTTGAAATGTGCCCCGGGCTGTCCATAAAGAAAAAGACCAAGAAAGAAAACGCTTCCGTCTGGTTTTCTTAATATAAACAATTGATTCTTAAGTATATTTTAGCGATTACATTTACGTTTGATACTTAAGTATACTTTCAGACTTTTACTCAAGTAGTATTTTACTGGATGACTTTCACTTTGACTTGAGTCATTTTCTGTTAAAGGTATCTTTACTTTTACTTAAGGATGACAATTGGGTACTTGTTCCACCGCTGCAGGTGGCCACTGGAGAGCTGTGTGTCCGCACTGTCGGATGCTGGGAGAGACGGACTCACTGCTGTGCACTTCTGTCGTTGAGGGAGTCCCGTTCATTTCCTTCACCTGTGCCCAATCAAGAGTGGAAAGAGAGGCACGCAGGAATGTCGCCTCTGAATTTGGGTTAGCGTATCATTGGCGAACCTGCTTAATGGAGAGCGCTGGTGAGAATTTAGCACATGCGTTACTGGTAGCACACATGAGATTTCACACTTATTGAAGACAGCTCTCCGTGAATAGGTTGGCACAGCAGAAGTATTTCAAAACGGGAAAACAGAAACAAAGAAGCTCTTCATCACCAGGTGACATATTCATTAAATGCAACGCATAAGCAACCAACTAATACTCTCTCAATATTGTGTATGTAGTGTACTATGTATGTAATATGTTATGGCAGAAGATGAACAGTAACTAATTGTTTACCATGCAAATCACTAATGTAACATACAGTTAAAAAACAATAAATGTTTATTGGTGATGCCGTTGACAAATCATTTAATTCACCATTTAAACAATTAAGAGGCAAAGAGGCATAAAATTATAATTCACTGGTTTCTAATGTGGGCACGGTTCATTCCTAGTTCCCTTCCATACCATTCAACCTCAATTTGATTGCATTTTCTACGCCTTTTCTATTCTACACATGCACGCACGCACACACAAAAATAATTCCATAAGATTTAATGAGAAAGGTCGACAAAATAACAACGACCAACATTTTTTTATTCGAATTTAAGTAAAAAAGGTAGTTGGCTAGAGAGAGACAGAAAGAGAAATATAAACAGAGTGAGAGAGAGACAGATAGAGAGAGAGAGAGAGAGAGAGAGAGAGAGAAATATGAACAGAGTGAGAGAGAGACAGATAGAGAGAGACAGAGAGAGAGAAATATAAACAGAGTGAGAGAGAGAGAGAAATATAAACAGAGTGAGAGAGAGACAGATAGAGAGAGAGAGAGAGAGAGAGAGACAGAAAGATAAATATAAACAGAGTGAGAGAGAGACAGATAGAGAGAGAGAGAGAGAGAGAGAGAGAGAAATATGAACAGAGTGAGAGAGAGACAGATAGAGAGAGACAGAGAGAGAGAAATATAAACAGAGTGAGAGAGAGACAGATAGAGAGAGAGAGAGAGAGAGACAGAAAGAGAAATATAAACAGAGTGAGAGAGAGACAGATAGAGAGAGAGAGAGAGAGAGAGAGAGAAATATGAACAGAGTGAGAGAGAGACAGATAGAGAGAGACAGAGAGAGAGAAATATAAACAGAGTGAGAGAGAGAGAGAAATATAAACAGAGTGAGTGAGAGAGAGAGAGAGAGAGAGAGAGAGAGAGAGAGAGAGAGAGAGAGAGAGAGAGAGAGAATAAGAGAAATATAAACAGAGTGAGCGAGAGAGAGAGAGAGAGAGAGAGAGAGAAATATAAACAGAGTGAGAGAGAGAGAGACAGATAGAGAGAGAAATATAAACAGAGTGAGAGAGAGACAGAGAGAGAAATATAAACAGAGTGAGAGAAAGAGAGAGAGAAATATAAACAGAGTGAGACCGAGAGAGAGAGAGAGACACAGAAAGAGAGAGAGATAGAGAGATACAGACACAGACAGAGAGAGAGAGAGAGAGAGAGAGACAGAGAGAGAGAGCGAGAGAGGGAGAAAAATATAAACAGAGTGAAAGAGAGAGAGAGAGAGAGAAATATAAACAGAGAGATAGAGAGATAGACACAGACAGTGAGAGAAAGAGAGAGAGAAATATAAACAGAGTGAGAGAGAGTGAGAGAGTGAGAGAGAGAGAGACACACAAAAAAACTATACATACCTTGGCCTAAACATCAGCGCCACAGGTAACTTCCACAAAGCTGTGAACGATCTGAGAGACAAGGCAAGTAGGGCATTCTAGGCCATCAAAAGGAACATACATTTCAACATAACAATTAGGATCTGGCTTAAAATACTTGAATCAGTCATAGAGCCCATTGCCCTTTACGGTTGTGAGGTCTGGGGTCCGCTCACCAACCAAGACTTCACAAAATGGGACAAACACCAAATTGAGACTCTGCACGCAGAATTCTGCAAAAATATCCTCCGTGTACAACGCAAAACAACAAATAATGCATGCAGAGCAGAATTAGGCCGATACCCACTAATTATCAAAATCTAGAAAAGAGCCGTTAAATTCTATAACCACTTAAAAGGAAGCGATTCCCAAACCTTCCATAACAAAGCCATCACCTACAGAGAGATGAACCTGGAGAAGAGTCCCCTAAGCAAGCTGGTCCTGGGGCTCTGTTCACAAACACAAACACACCCTACAGAGCCCCAGGACATCAGCACAACTAGACCCAACCAAATCATGAGAAAACAAAAAGATAATTACTTGACACATTGGAAAGAATTTACAAAAAAACAAAGCAAACTAGAATGCTATTTGGCCCTAAACAGAGAGTACACAACGGCAGAATACCTGACCACTGTGACTGACCCAAAATTAAGGAACGCTTTGACTATGTACAGACTCAGTGAGCATAGCCTTGCTATTGAGAAAGGCCGCCGTAGGCAGACATGGCTCTCAAGAGAAGACAGGCTATGTGCTCACTGCCCACAAAATGAGGTGGAAACTGGGCTGCACTTCTTAACCTCCTGCCAAATGTATGACCATATTAGAGACACATATTTCCCTCAGATTATACAGATCCACAAAGAATTCGAAAACAAATCCAATTTTGAAAAACTCCCATATCTACTGGGTGAAATTCCACAGTGTGCCATCACAGCAGCAAGATTTCTGACCTGTTTCCACGAGAAAAGGGCAACCAGTGAAGAACACACCATTGTAAATACAACCCATATTTATGCTTATTTATTTTATCTTGTGTCCTTTACCATTTGTACATTGTTACAACACTGTATTAATATATATATAATATGACATTTGTAGTGTCTTTATTGTTTTGAAACTTCTGTATGTGTAATGTTTACTGTTAATTTGTATTGTTTATTTCACTCTATATATTCACTTTATATATTATCTACCTCACTTGCTTTGGCAATGTTAACACATGTTTCCCATGCCAATAAAGCCCTTGAATTGAATTGAATTGAATTGAGAGAAATATAAACAGTGAGAGAGAGAGAGAGAGAAATATAAACAGAGTGAGAGAAAGAGAGAGAGAGAGAGAGAGAAAGAAATATAAACAGAGTGAGAGAGAGAGAGAGACACAGACAGAGAGAGAGATAGAGAGATACAGACAGAGAGAGAGAGATAGAGAGATACAGACAGAGAGAGAGATACAGACATAGAGAGAGAAATATAAACAGAGAGAGAGAGAGAGATACAGAGAGAGAGAGAGATAGATAGATAGATAGAGAGAAATATAAACAGAGTGAGAGAGAGAAAGATAGAGAGAGAGATAGAAATATAAACAGAGTGAGAGAGAGAGAGAAATATAAACAGAGAGAGAGAGAGAGAGATACAGACAGAGAGGGAGAGAGATAGAGAGAAATATAAACAGTGAGAGAGAGAGAGAGAGAGAGAGAGAGAGAGAGAGACTTTTGACTTTTGGTCTTTCTTTATTGAAACATTCTCAATTCATTTAAAACTCACCCCCCCACTCCTAAAATAAAAAATAAAAAATAAAAATATATCCTGTACTGCATTCATGTACCATACTCATCTTTCCATCTACCACATGATACAAATCACCATACACAAAAACCCTCTCCTACAACCGTATATCCAAAACATCTTCCCCAGCAATACAGACAGCCCCCCCAACACACCATATCTCCTCAAACATCTCCACACATTTCATCATTTTATAGAACTCAAACTCAACCCTAAGGCGTGCAGAGACCATCCCATTAAACAGTAGTAAAGGGTCTGTTATCCCCCCACCTTTAACCCTGTTCCTCCTTGTTAGCCAAATAGCTAACTTTGCCTGAGCAAACAGACAGCATGCGGGAGAGGGAGAGATAGGTAGAGGGAGAGAGAGGGGGAGAGAGAGAGAAAGAGAGAAAGAGAGAGAGAGAGAGAGAGAGAAAGGGGGAAATATAAACAGAGAGAGAAAGATAGAGAGAAATATAAACAGTGTGAGAGAGAGAGAAATATAAACAGAGTGAGAGAGAGAGATAGAGAGAGAGAGAAATATAAACAGAGTGAGAGTAAGAGAGAGAGAGAGAGAGAGAGAGAGAGAGAGAAATATAAACAGAGTGAGAGAGAGAGAGATACAGACAGAGAAAGAGAGAGAGATAGAGAGATACAGACAGAGCGAGAGAGAGCGAGAGAGAGAGAGACAGACAGAGAGAGAGAGAGAGAAATATAAACAGAGTGAGAGAGAGAGAGTGAGAGAGAGAGAGAGAAATATAAACAGAGAGAGAGAGATACAGACAGAGAGAGAGAGAGAAAGAGAGAGAGATAGATAGAGAGAAATATAAACAGAGTGAGAGAGCGAGAGAGAGAGAGAGAGAGAAAGATAGAGAGAGAGAGAGAGAGAAATGTAAACAGAGTGAGAAAGAGAGAGAGAAATATCTAGAGAGAGAAATATAAACAGAGTGAGAAAGATAGAGAGAGAAAGAGAGAGAGAGAAATATAAACAGAGTGTGAGAGAGAGAGGGGGGGAGAGAGAGAGATACAGACAGAGAGAGAGAGAGAAAGAGAGAGAGATAGATAGAGAGAAATATAAACAGAGTGAGAGAGAGAGAGAGAGAGAGAGAGAGAGAAAGATAGAGAGAGAGAGAAATGTAAACAGAGTGAGAAAGAGAGAGAGAGAGAGAAATATATAGAGAGAGAAATATAAACAGAGTGAGAAAGATAGAGAGAGAAAGAGAGAGAGATAAATATAAACAGAGTGTGAGAGAGAGAGGGGGGGAGAGAGAGAGAGAGATACATATAAACAGTGAGAGAGAGAGAGAGAGAAAGAGAGAGAGAGAAATATAAACAGTGAGAGAGAGAGAGAGAAATATAAACAGATTGACAACCAAACAAACCAAAACAAAGGCAAAGTCTTCTCATGCTTTGTTGATTTCAAAAAAGCCTTCGACTCAATCTGGCATGAGGGTCTGCTATACAAACTGATGGAAAGTGGTGTTGGGGGTAAAACATACGACATTATAAAATCCATGTACACAAACAACAAGTGTGCGGTTAAAATTGGCAAAAAACACACACATTTCTTCACACAGGGTCGTGGGGTTAGACAGGGATGCAGCTTAAGCCCCACCCTCTTCAACATATATATCAACGAATTGGCGCGGGCACTAGAAAAGTCTGCAGCACCCGGCCTCCCCCTGCTAGAATCCGAAGTCAAATGTCTGCTGTTTGCTGATGATCTGGTGCTTCTGTCACCAACCAAGGAGGACCTACAGCAGCACCTAGATCTTCTGCACAGATTCTGTCAGACCTGGGCCCTGACAGTAAATCTCAGTAAGACCAAAATAATGGTGTTCCAAAAAAGGTCCAGTCACCAGGACCACAAATACAAATTCAATCTAGACACTGTTGCCCTAGAGCACACAAAAAACTATACATACCTTGGCCTAAACATCAGCGCCACAGGTAACTTCCACAAAGCTGTGAACGATCTGAGAGACAAGGCAAGAAGGGCATTCTATGCCATCAAAAGGAACATAAATTTCAACATACCAATTAGGATTTGGCTAAAAATACTTGAATCAGTCATAGAGCCCATTGCCCTTTATGGTTGTGAGGTCTGGGGTCCGCTCACCAACCAAGACTTCACAAAATGGGACAAACACCAAATTGAGACTCTGCACGCAGAATTCTGCAAAAATATCCTCCGTGTACAACGTAGAACACCAAATAATGCATGCAGAGCAGAATTAGGCCGATACCCACTAATTATCAAAATCCAGAAAAGAGCCGTTAAATTCTACAACCACCTAAAAGGAAGTGATTCACAAACTTTCCATAACAAAGCCATCACCTACAGAGAGATGAACCTGGAGAAGAGTCCCCTAAGCAAGCTGGTCCTGGGGCTCTGTTCACAAACACAAACACACCCTACAGAGCCCCAGAAGAGCAGCACAATTAGACCCAACCAAATCATGAGAAAACAAAAAGATAATTACTTGACACATTGGAAAGAATTAACAAAAAAACAGAGCAAACTAGAATGCTATTTGGCCCTAAACAGAGAGTACACAGCGGCAGAATACCTGACCACTGTGACTGACCCAAAATTAAGGAAAGCTTTGACTATGTACAGACTCAGTGAGCATAGCCTTGCTATTGAGAAAGGCCACCGTAGGCAGACATGGCTCTCAAGAGAAGACAGGCTATGTGCTCACTGCCCACAAAATGAGGTGGAAACTGAGCTGCACTTCCTAACCTCCTGCCCAATGTATGACCATATTAGAGAGACATATTTCCCTCAGATTACACAGATCCACAAAGAATTCGAAAACAAATCCAAATTTGAAAAACTCCCATATCTACTGGGTGAAATTCCACAGTGTGCCATCACAGCAGCAAGATTTGTGACCTGTTGCCACGAGAAAAGGGCAACCAGTGAAGAACAAACACCATTGTAAATACAACCCATATTTATGCTTATTTATTTTATCTTGTGTCCTTTAACCATTTGTACATTGTTAAAACACTGTATATATATATATATAATATGACATTTGTAATGTCTTTACTGTTTTGAAACCTCTGTATGTGTAATGTTTACTGTTAATTTTTGTTGTTTTTCACTTTATATTTTCACTTTGTATGTTGTCTACCTCACTTGCTTTGGCAATGTTAACACATGTTTCCCATGCCAATAAAGCCCTTGAATTGAATTGAATTGAGAGAGAGAGAGAGAAATATAAACAGAGTGAGAGAGAGAGAGAGAGAGAGAGAGAAATATAAACAGAGAGGGAGAGAGAGAGAGATACAGACAGAGCGAGAGAGAGAGAGAGACACAGACAGAGCGAGAGAGAAATATAAACAGAGTGAGAGAGAGAGAGATAGAGAGAAATATAAACAGAGAGAGAGAGAGAGAGAGAGAGAGAGAGAGAGAGAGAGAGAGAGAGACAGAGACAGAGAGAGACAGAGAGAGAGAAATATAAACAGAGTGAGAGAGAGAGAGAGAGAGAAATATAAACAGAGGGAGAGAGAGAGAGAGAGAGAGAGAGAGATACTGACAGAGCGAGAGAGAGAGAGAGACACAGACAGAGAGAGAGAGATAAATATAAACAGAGTGAGAGAGAGAGATAGAGAGAAATATAAACAGAGAGAGAGAGAGAGAGAGAGAGATACAGACACAGGGAGAGAGCACACGGGGACAAACACCTGCCTGCAGGTGACACCACTCCCTCCCACATATGCCCCCCTAGGCACAACTATGACAACATAACAAACAAAAATGGGTCACAACTCCTGCAGCTCTGTCCCATCTGGGTATGTACATAGTCAATGGTAGGCTTCGAGGTGACTCCTATGGTAGGTACACCTATAATTCATCTCTTGGCAGTAGTACAGTAGACTGCTTTATCACCGACCTCAACCCAGAGTCTCTCAGAGCGTTCACAGTCAGCCCACTGACACCCCTATCAGACCACAGCAAAATCACAGTCTACTTGAACAGAGCAATACTCAATCACGAGGCATCAAAGCCAAAGGAACTGAGTAACATTAAGAAATTCTGTAGATGGAAGGAATGCAGTTTGGAAACCTACCAAAAAACAATTAGGCAACAACAAATTCAATCCCTTCTAGACAATTTCCTGGGTAAAACGTTCCACTGCAATAGTGAAGGTGTAAACTTGGCAGTAGAAAATCTTAACAGTATATTTGACCTTTCAGCTTCCCTATCAAATCTAAAAATCTCAAATAGAAAACCGAAGAAAATGAACAACAATGACAAATGGTTTGATGAAGAATGCAAAAATCTAAGAAAGAAATTGAGAAACCTGTCCATCCAAAAACATAGAGACCCGGAAAACCTGAGTCTACGCCTTCACTATGGTGAATCACTAAAACAATACAGAAATACACTACGGAAAGAGAAGGAACAGCACGTCAGAAATCAGCTTAATGTAATTGAAGAATCCATAGACTCTAACCACTTCTGGGAAAATTGGAAAACACTAAACAAACAACAACACAAATAATTATCTATCCAAATGGAGATGTATGGGTAAACCACTTCTCCAATCTTTTTGGCTCTATAACAAAGAATAAAGAGCAAAAACATATACAGGATCAAATACAAATCTTAGAATCAACTATTAAAGACTACCAGAACCCACTGGATTCTCCAATTACCTTGAACGAGTTACAGGACAAAATAAAAACCCTCCAACCCAAAAAGGCCTGTGGTGTTGATGGTATCCTTAATGAAATGATCAAATATACAGACAGCAAATTCCAGTTGGCTGTACTAAAACTCTTTAACATCATCCTTAGCTCTGGCATCTTCCCCAATATTTGGAACCAAGGACTGATCACCCCAATCCACAAAAGTGGAGACAAATTTGACCCCAATAACTACCGTTGAATATGCATCAACAGTAACCTGGGGAAAATCCTCTGCATTATCATTAACAGCAGACTCGTACATTTCCTCAATGAAAACAATGTACTGAGCAAATGTCAAATTGGCTTTTTACCAAATAACCGTACAACAGACCATGTATTCACCCTGAACACCCTAATTGACAAACAAACAAACCAAAACAAAGGCAAAGTCTTCTCATGCTTTGTTGATTTCAAAAAAGCCTTCCACTCAATTTGGCATGAGGGTCTGCTATACAAATTCATGGAAAATGGTGTTGGGGGTAAAACATACGACATTATAAAATCCATGTACACAAACAACAAGTGTGCAGTTAAAATTGGCAAAAAACACACAAATTTCTTCACACAGGGTCGTGTCTTCAACATATACATCAACGAATTGGCGCGGGCACTAGAAAAGTCTGCAGCACCCGGCCTCACCCTACTAGAATCCGAAGTCAAATGTTTACTGTTTGCTGATGATCTGGTGCTTCTGTCACCAACCAAGGAGGACCTACAGCAGCACCTAGATCTTCTGCACAGATTCTGTCAGACCTGGGCCCTGACAGTAAATCTCAGTAGGACCAAAATAATGGTGTTCCAAAAAAGGTCCAGTCGCCAGGACCACAAATACTAATTCCATCTAGAGACTGTTGCCCTAGAGCACACAAAAAACTATACATACCTTGGCCTAAACATCAGCGCCACAGGTAACTTCCACAAAGCTGTGAACGATCTGAGAGACAAGGCAAGTAGGGCATTCTATGCCATCAAAAGGAACATACATTTCAACATAACAATTAGGATCTGGCTTAAAATACTTGAATCAGTCATAGAGCCCATTGCCCTTTACGGTTGTGAGGTTTGGGGTCCGCTCACCAACCAAGACTTCACAAAATGGGACAAACACCAAATTGAGACTCTGCATGCAGAATTCTGCAAAAATATCCTCCGTGTACAACCTAGAACACCAAATAATGCATGCAGAGCAGAATTAGGCTGATACCCACTAATTATCAAAATCCAGAAAAGAGCTGTTAAATTCTACAACCACCTAAAAGGAAGCGATTCCCAAACCTTCCATAACAAAGCCATCACCTACAGAGAGATGAACCTGGAGAAGAGTACCCTAAGCAAGCTGGTCCTGGGGCTCTGTTCACAAACACACCCTACAGAGCCCCAGGACAGCAGCACAATTAGACCCAACCAAATCATGAGAAAACAAAAAGATAATTACTTGACACATTGGAAAGAATTTACAAAAAAACAGAGCAAACTAAAATGCTATTTGGCACTAAACAGAGAGTACACAGTGGCAGAATACCTGACCACTGTGACTGACCCAAAATTAAGGAAAGCTTTGACTTGTACAGACTCAGTGAGCATAACCTTGCTATTGAGAAAGGCCGCCGTAGGCAGATATGGAGAAGACAGAAGACAGGCTATGTGCTCACTGCCCACAAAATGAGGTGGAAACTGAGCTGCACTTCCTAACCTCCTGCCCAATGTATGACCATATTAGAGAGACATATTTCCCTCAGATTACACAGATCCACAAAGAATTCGAAAACAAATCCAATTTTGATAAACTCCCATATCTACTGGGTGAAATTCCACAGTGTGCCATCACAGCAGCAAGATGTGTGACCTGTTGCCACAAGAAAAGGGCAACCAGTGAAGAACAAAAACCATTGTAAATACAACCCATATTTCTGCTTATTTATTTTCCCTTGTGTACTTTAACCATTTGTACATTGTTACAACACTGTATTAATATATATCTAATATGACATTTGTAATGTCTTTATTGTTTTGAAACTTCTGTATGTGTAATGTTTACTGTTAATTTTTGTTGTTTTTCACTTTATATTTTCACTTTGTATGTTGTCTACCTCACTTGCTTTGGCAATGTTAACACATGTTTCCCATGCCAATAAAGCCCTTGAATTGAATTGAATTGAGAGAGAGAGAGAGAAATATAAACAGAGTGAGAGAGAGAGAGAGAGAGAGAGAGAAATATAAACAGAGAGGGAGAGAGAGAGAGATACAGACAGAGCGAGAGAGAGAGAGAGACACAGACAGAGTGAGAGAGAAATATAAACAGAGTGAGAGAGAGAGAGATAGAGAGAAATATAAACAGAGAGAGAGAGAGAGAGAGAGAGAGAGAGAGAGAGAGAGAGAGAGAGAGACAGAGACAGAGAGAGACAGAGAGAGAGAAATATAAACAGAGTGAGAGAGAGAGAGAGAGAGAGAAATATAAACAGAGGGAGAGAGAGAGAGAGAGAGAGATACTGACAGAGCGAGAGAGAGAGAGAGACACAGACAGAGAGAGAGAGATAAATATAAACAGAGTGAGAGAGAGAGATAGAGAGAAATATAAACAGAGAGAGAGAGAGAGAGAGAGAGATACAGACACAGGGAGAGAGCACACGGGGACAAACACCTGCCTGCAGGTGACACCACTCCCTCCCACATATGCCCCCCTAGGCACAACTATGACAACATAACAAACAAAAATGGGTCACAACTCCTGCAGCTCTGTCCCATCTGGGTATGTACATAGTCAATGGTAGGCTTCGAGGTGACTCCTATGGTAGGTACACCTATAATTCATCTCTTGGCAGTAGTACAGTAGACTGCTTTATCACCGACCTCAACCCAGAGTCTCTCAGAGCGTTCACAGTCAGCCCACTGACACCCCTATCAGACCACAGCAAAATCACAGTCTACTTGAACAGAGCAATACTCAATCACGAGGCATCAAAGCCAAAGGAACTGAGTAACATTAAGAAATTCTGTAGATGGAAGGAATGCAGTTTGGAAACCTACCAAAAAACAATTAGGCAACAACAAATTCAATCCCTTCTAGACAATTTCCTGGGTAAAACGTTCCACTGCAATAGTGAAGGTGTAAACTTGGCAGTAGAAAATCTTAACAGTATATTTGACCTTTCAGCAACCAAATCATGAGAAAACAAAAAGATAATTACTTGACACATTGGAAAGAATTTACAAAAAAACAGAGCAAACTAAAATGCTATTTGGCACTAAACAGAGAGTACACAGTGGCAGAATACCTGACCACTGTGACTGACCCAAAATTAAGGAAAGCTTTGACTTGTACAGACTCAGTGAGCATAACCTTGCTATTGAGAAAGGCCGCCGTAGGCAGATATGGAGAAGACAGAAGACAGGCTATGTGCTCACTGCCCACAAAATGAGGTGGAAACTGAGCTGCACTTCCTAACCTCCTGCCCAATGTATGACCATATTAGAGAGACATATTTCCCTCAGATTACACAGATCCACAAAGAATTCGAAAACAAATCCAATTTTGATAAACTCCCATATCTACTGGGTGAAATTCCACAGTGTGCCATCACAGCAGCAAGATGTGTGACCTGTTGCCACAAGAAAAGGGCAACCAGTGAAGAACAAAAACCATTGTAAATACAACCCATATTTCTGCTTATTTATTTTCCCTTGTGTACTTTAACCATTTGTACATTGTTACAACACTGTATTAATATATATCTAATATGACATTTGTAATGTCTTTATTGTTTTGAAACTTCTGTATGTGTAATGTTTACTGTTAATTTTTATTGTTTATTAGAGAGAGAGAGAG